>NC_060177.1:54803322-54810822 GCF_021184085.1 Oncorhynchus gorbuscha | reverse complement strand
AACACGCAAACACGCTGCAAACTCATCTCCACCTTCCTTCTCCATTATGAGCTAAGTTAACATTGTGGGTGTGCACAAAAGTGAAACTAGCAATCTAAGTAAATACATGTCTTATTCACGTCCTTCTTCTTACACTGATCTCTCTGTCCTTTAATGTGTGCAAGAAGGTATCGCTGATGTCAATGTTTCGCTGATGTCAATGTATCGCTGATGTCAATGTATCGCTGATGTCAATGTATCGCTGATGTCAATGTATCGCTGATGTCAATGTATCGCTGATGTCAATGTATCACTGATGTCAATGTATCGCTGATGTCAATGTATCGCTGATGTCAATGTATCGCTGATGTCAATGTATCGCTGATGTCAATGTATCGCTGATGTCAATGTATCGCTGATGTCAATGTATCGCTGATGTCAATGTGTCGCTGATGTCAATGTATCGCTGATGTCAATGTATCACTGATGTCAATGACCCTAATGTTCGTGGAAGCTAGTTACACACGGTCATAAAGTGCAGCTGTCAAGCAACTCTGCTTCAATAGAATCTTCACAAGGTCAAAGTCCCAAACAGATACAGATGATGTCATTCATGATATCTATTTTGATTATAGCGCCATGTTGATAGCTACTGAAATTACGACTTTAAATCAGTTGTCACCTTGGGAGAAAATAATGTTGCATTCAATCATAGTCTAATTGGATCTCAGAAAAAAATTCATTATATATTCGTTTTATGATGTGACAATGGTGGCTGAATACAGTAAAAACACACACACACACACACGCAACCCCCCATACACGCTCCAACGCACATTCACGCACACACACACACACACACACACACACACACACACACACACACACACACACACACACACACACACACACACACACACACACACACACACACACACACACACACACACACACACACACACACACACACACACACACACATGCATGGCAATGTATCTTGTTGGCAAAATGTCAGAGACTTATCATGCTGAAAAATGAAGCCAGAGACTTATCATGCTGACCAAATGAAGCCTGAGACTTATCATGCTGACCAAATGAAGTCAGAGGCTTATCATGCTGACCAAATGAAGTCAGAGACTTATCATGCTGACCAAATGAAGTCAGAGACTTATCATGCTGACCACATGAAGTCAGAGGCTTATCATGCTGACCAAATGAAGTCAGAGGCTTATCATGCTGACCAAATGAAGCCAGAGGCTTATCATGCTGACCAAATGAAGCCAGAGACTTATCATGCTGACCAAATGAAGTCAGAGGCTTATAATGCTGACCAAATGAAGCCAGAGACTTATCATGCTGACCAAATGAAGTCAGAGGCTTATCATGCTGACCAAATGAAGTCAGAGGCTTATCATGCTGACCAAATGAAGTCAGAGGCTTATCATGCTGACCAAATGAAGCCAGAGACTTATCATGCTGACCAAATGAAGCCAGAGACTTATCATGCTGACCAAATGAAGCCAGAGACTTATCATGCTGACCAAATGAAGCCTGAGACTTATCATGCTGACCAAATGAAGCCTGAGACTTATCATGCTGACCAAATGAAGCCTGAGACTTATCATGCTGACCAAATGAAGCCTGAGACTTATCATGTTGACCAAATGAAGCCAGAGACTTATCATGCCAACAAAATGAAGTCAGAGACTTGTCATCCATTATCTTTAGTTACTGTACCATGTAGGCCTGAAAAAAGGCACCCCACAGGTGATTCTAAACAGTTATAGAAAGCTACAGAATATAGCTACAAAAAGTTTAAATGGGGCTAAACCATATGCTTTCAGGATATTATATATAGATCTTGATAACATAACATAGAATGTGGTCTTGTATTAGTCAGATCAAACAGTCACGATGTCACCATGTCACTGTGGACATGCCCTGAGCTCTCCCTTTTGACCTCGGAGGCAGAACATGTCAGCATCCATTGTTAGAACCCAGGCAGGGGCTAGAGGTCATCCCACAGGTCCTCAGGGTCAAGGCATCCTAAGTCTCCTGCTGTGTCTATCCTAAAGGAGGATTTCAACATATTTGTTGTGGATGGGCCTCTGGACATCATCGAAAAGACATGAAAATAAATGTGTTTTCTTGACAAGAGAAACCTTTTCTATTACAGCTAAATGAATGAAGAATAGTTGTGTGTTACTGAATATACTACTGAATACTTTATGAGTATAAAGCTTTGGCCTTTTCCCTTGTGTGCCCCTGCAGAATGACCATGTAAATCCGATTCATCCTGACATGTGAACTTCAGTGGGTAATAAAAAATGCCTCTTTATCTTCTAAGCAAACATTAGAGCGGGGAAAATGAATAACTACAAAAACATTACCATAAGAATGGCTCAGCTGAGTGCGCCTGTAATGCTAAACTAACATTACAGCATGGTCGGGTAGAGCGGGCAGAGCGGGCAGGGCGGGCAGAGCGGGCAGGGCGGGCAGAGCGGGCAGAGCGGGCAGGGCGGGCAGAGCGGGCAGGGCGGGCAGAGCGGGCAGGGCGGGCAGAGCGGGCAGAGCGGGCAGGGCGGGCAGAGCGGGCAGGGCGGGCAGAGCGGGCAGAGGGGGCAGAGCGGGCAGAGCAGGCAGAGCGGGCAGAGCGGGCAGAGCGGGAAGGGCGGGCAGAGCGGGCAGAGCGGGCAGAGCGGGAAGGGCGGGCAGAGCGGGAAGGGTGGGCAGAGCGGGCAGACACACACTATTGAATAGTTTCACTGCTTAAGAATGTTGTTCCCGTTAGTGTTGAAGACCACGACCACTTCACCGTGACGATGAGCAGGAGGAATGCCCCGAGAAGCAGACGATATTGTTCGACAGCATCCACCCGAGTGCCCACCCCCTGTTTCTTGCCCCTTTACCCCCCCGACCCCCCTTCCCACCAGGCAAAGCCCATGCAGGCATCCTCTCTCTCTCTCCCAGACCCCCTGGAACCCCCCAGAGCCCCATGGAAGCCCCCAGACCCCCAGTCTCAGGCACAGGCCCCGGCTGACCAGGAGGAGCAGGCCGTTGGTTCCCAGGCCCGGCATGCACTTGTCATGTAAATGAAGAAGTCGCAACCAATTAGAGTAATTGCAGCGCATCGCCTTGTCTTCACTACAGTCGTGAGTCGAGGAAAGAGAGTGAGGTGGAAGTGAAAGAGGGAGGAAGGGAGGGAGAGAGGGAAGGGTAGGGAGGAAGGAGGGGGGAGTGAGGTTGAGTTGAGAAGGGGTGTTGAGGTTCCCAGTCTCACATTTCTTGTTCCTTCTTGCAGAGCAGCATCCTTGTGTATGTGCAGCATCCTTGTGTATGTGTCATTTTTACATGATGTGTGTGTGTGTGTGTGTGTGTGTGTGTGTGTGTGTGTGTGTGTGTGTGTGTGTGTGTGTGTGTGTGTGTGTGTGTGTGTGTGTGTGTGTGTGTGTGTGTGTGTGTGTGTGTGTGTGTGTGTGTGTTGGAGAGGCATCCCAGCAGGTGGTAGTGCTAATGGAATCCCCCCTGGCCTAGGGGGGGGGGGGATTGGGGTGATAGGGGTGGGGTGATAGGGCGCTGTGATGTATCTTTACTGACAGAGCTGTTGTAGTCTACAAGAACCTCCACACACACAGAGAGGGAAAGAGAGAGAGAGCGATAGAGACATGTACAGTAGACAAATGTAAGCCTGTACTGACAGATGGGTGAGGAAAAAAGAGAGATAGAGACAGAGAAGAAGGCAAAAAGAGGAGGTAGGAGAGGTAGACAACAGACAAAATGAGAGAGAGAGAGAGAGAGAGAGAGAGAGAGAGAGAGAGAGAGAGAGAGAGAGAGAGAGAGTGCAAGAGAGTGCAAGAGAGAGAAAGAAAGAGAAAGGGAGAGGAGGAAAGGGCCTGGGGGTCAATCTGTAAACACCGTGGTCAGTCAGCATGGACTACAATGCTTCTCATATATCAATTTACTGGCTCTATCCAACTGAGCACTGTGTCTGTATATTACTGCACAGGGCCTGGGGGTGGCTATATACAACTTACAAAAACATAGCATGGGTATTAGGGGTGGGGGGAGAGGGGGTTAGTGAATAAAAGCCACTTTTCATGTTTGCCTGTTTCCCAAGAGGTTTCTCAGCTCCTAGACAGAATATCCCTCACCTACAGTACAGCACAAACACATTTAGACACAAACATACAGTACACACACAAAGTCATAGCACATTGGAGCATCTAGAAAAAAACAAAGACAAGAAAAATAAGAAAGGAGCACAAGAGCACACACACACACACTTCGGGTTTCATGTCCACCCACACATCGTTGTTCAAAATCATCTTTATCAGACATTGATGTAACGTTACGGTAGTGATACTCAAAGTCAACCTGACATATCCCGCACATGCACGCACACACACACACACACACACACACACACACACACACACACACACACACACACACACACACACACACACACACACACACACACACACACACACACACACACACACACACACACACACACACACACACACACACACACACACACACACACACACACACACACACACACACACACACACACACACACACACACACATTGCATTTAAATCCATTACTCTTTAATACACTGTGAACATTCCCATACAGTGTTTTCCTTTAGCTTTGGTGGGGGGTAGAGGGAGGGAGGGAACAGGGGATCGAGCCTGTCTGCCTCCATTTAGCCCCTGAAACATTCATGTGGAGAGGGACTCTCAGACAGTCAGAGAGCAGCACCAACACACTCTGCCCTCTCTAAAAGCAGCTCTGCTCAGGATTCCCTCCCATCTGCCTCATAAATATGGTACAATGGTGTCTGTTAATTGATAAAAATTCATTACAGATATTGAAAAGGTTCAGTGATTCAGTTTTAATGGCTGTCACACTAGCATTAAAAAACCAAGCTCTCCTAGCCTCCAGCTTTCACAGTGCGTTATCCAACCTGGTCCAAGCTTTACACTGCAGGAGGATCTTATCAAGAATTTCTCCAAGCTATACGTTGTAGCAGTCATGTCAGTTTGTAAGCAAGTGACCTCATAATAATCTGTAAGCTTGATTTAATGTGCAATATATTTTATTTATGTTGAGCAAACTCTAGTTAAGTGATGCCCGAGACGCTTGGAGGATATATTGGCACGGGTGTTGTTAGCACGGGTGTTGTTAGCACGGGTGCCGGCAAACCATGCCAATATATCCTCTAAACACAACATACAGTCCCAAAACAAATCAAGGGTTGCTGCCCAAGCCGGCTGGTCGTTCGTTCTATTGGTTCGGTTGCCAGAGATGCGACCCAGTCGCTCAGGCTTTTTGTTCTGTATCTATTGACGTGGCCAAAGTCGTTTGTTCTAAATGTTCCATTGCCACACTGGCTGGCAATGTTCTTATCCCTTGGTTGCTAGCTAGCCAACTACGGCTAACTTACAGTCAGGTCAAACAGTGCAGACAGAATAACAACAATAGCTGCATTTGTTTAAGCTGTTTTCTAGTGACATTTATTTGGATACATCCATAACAATGAGCTAATGAAGCACGATTTCTTCTGGCATAGAAAATGTGCTCTCTCGTCAGGACACTGTTGTTCAGAGGAGCTAGCTAACAACACAGCTACACAATCACTTCAAAATTGTCATGTTTTCCGCCGAGGTTGGCTCTCCTGCCCGTTCGGGCTGTGCTCGGCGGTCGTCGTCACCGTCCTATTAGCCACTACCGATCCCTTTTCGGTTATCTGTTGGTTTTGTCTGATTGTTTTCACCTGTGTGTTAGTTAATTAGTATCTGTATATAATGTAGGTTGTCCCGCCCTTGTTTTGTGCGGGATTGTTTGTTTTTGACATTTCGTTTCGGCTGTCGGTGTTTTTGTGTTTTATTTCTCCGGTTTGTCTGTTTATTATTTATTGTTTTGGATATTTTTCACCCTGTTTGTATTTTTGGGTTGTCCGTGTTTATTGTTGTTCACCGGAGAATAAACCTTTATTCATTATTTGCTCTCTGCGCCTGATTCCACCCACCTTGACTAGTCGTGACAAAACTGATGCTGGAAAGACTGCAAACTAGCTGCACTTCGTTTCATTTCACCTTTTTTCAATTCACCTTTCTTTGTATATATCCATAAAAATGATGCCAACTGATTAATGATTTAGACTGGCTGAGAAACGCTGCCTGCCTCTCTCTCATGTCCCGAACTCCTGACCCCTACACGTTCGGTACTATGGAACAGTTGGTGATCAAATTTGAATATTGCAACAATGTTGCAAATGTCGCAGAGACAGACAGTAAGGTTTATACAAATCACCGCTGTTGAAAACTAAATGTTGGCCTAAAAGAAATGTGAGATAATGTCTAGATGCTTTCTATAGTGGAGATCAAGTTTTTAACATCCTTGCATGGGCTGATGAGACAGTGGATTGCACAGTTAGATGGAACAGAGTAAATAGGCATTTTAACGTCATAGATTTAGCTGGTGGTAACTTGTGGACTTGACACCGGCTGGAATGCGCTTTTAACCAATCGGCATTCAGGATTAGACCCACCCATTGTATGATTAAATAATAACTTCCTTATAACGCACATTGTTCAATTACATCACACTGTGAGATTGAGGTTTACATAGGTTTAGATGCACTGTCCAAAAGGTCGCTCTGAATGTCATAATTGTGATGAAAGCATTAGCCTGCAGCATGGTCTCATATTTAAACCTTGCAATTTGACGTTTACAGCAGTTGGACAAACATCTAGGATCAAATTGACATCAAAGATCAACGTGAGTTTATCCAGAAATAATGTGATGGGTCTGGGTCGGATCTGATCTGATTGTCGCGGGTCTCTGGTATGTGTAATTTTAACCGACTGGTCCGAAAGGGTCCGCACGACTTATGCTGCTGGTCTTGCTTTTCACGAAAGTGGAGCGTGGCGTGCGTATCATGTTGTTCGTCAATAATAAGCAATCAAAGCTGCAATCGGCTACAGTCATAGAGCCTATGGCAGCTATTAGTCTATTATAGTGTGAGTCGACTTGGTTGGTTGAGGTCTATCATCTCTCCTTCCATCTCTCCTTACTTTTCTGCTGCTTCCTTCACTCAGATTGGACCGGGTCTGGATCCAACCAGGTCTATACAGAACGGGTCTCTATATTTAAAAAAAATGTATTTATGCAGATCGGGTCCAGGTTGGAAAGCCCCAGGTCCATTTCGGAGCAGGTTCAACTTTTTGGACCCTTGAAGACCTCTAATAGGAAGGTTCCACTAAATAAATGGTGCCCCCTGTGAGGCGTATCCTGCTGTACAACCAGTGACCAAGACCTCCAAAGTAGTCAGCTATAATAGCTCTCCATTTATGCTTTCGTGGTATCCATTTGTTGCGCAGAGGGAATGGCGTAATCACAGTGAAAATCATGGCAGTGATTTCAATTGGTACACACGATGCCAGCCACTTTTCACATTTTTAAACAGCAAGGAAACATGCTCAGGGCTCTATGTTCAATACATAGACAATG
>NC_060177.1:54595822-54798322 GCF_021184085.1 Oncorhynchus gorbuscha | reverse complement strand
CTGAGCCATAGGACCATGCCTCAGGACTACCTGGCATGATGACTCCTTGCTGTCCCCAGTCCACCTGGCCGTGCTGCTGCTCCAGTTTCAACTGTTCTGCCTGTGGCTATGGAACCCTGACCTGTTCACCGGACGTGCTACCTGTCCCAGACCTGCTTTTATCAACTCTTTAGAGACAGCAGGAGCGGTAGAGACACTCTCAATGATCGGCTATGAAAAGCCAACTGACATTTCCTCCTGAGGTGCTGACCGGTTGCACCCTTGACAACTACTGTGATTATTATTATTTGACCTGCTGGTCATTTATGAACATTTGAACATCTTGGCCATGTTCTGTTATAATCTCCACCTGGCACAGCCAGAAGAGGACTGGCCACCCCTCATAGCCTGGTTCCTCTCTAGGTTTCTTCCTAGGTTTTGGCCTTTCTAGGGAGTTTTCCTAGCCACCGTGCTTCTACACCTGCATAGCTTGCTTTTTGGGGTATTAGGCTGGGTTCCTGTACAACACTTTGAGATATCAGCTGATGTAAGAAGGGCTATGTAAATCAATATGATTTGATCAAAATTGGACTTGTTTTCAAATTCTTTGTGGCTATGTCTAATCTGAGGGAAATATGTGTCTCTAATATGGTCATACATTTGGCAGGAGGTTAGGAAGTACAGCTCAGTTTCTCCACCTCATTTTGTGGGCAGTGGGCACATAGCCTGTCTTCTATTGAGAGCCAGGTCTGCCTACGGTGGCCTTTCTCAATAGCAAGGCTATGCTCATTGAGTCTACATAGTCAAGCGTTCCTTCATTTTGGGCCATTCACTGTGGTCAGGTATTCTGCCACCGTGAACTCTATGTTTAGGGCCAAATAACATTCTAGTTTGCTAAATTTTTTGTTAATTCTTTCCAATGTGTCAAGTAATTATCTTTCTGTTTTCTCATGATTTGCTTGGGTCTAATTGTGTTGCTGTCCTGGGGCTCCGTGGGGTCCGTTTGTGTTTATTACCAGAGCCCCAGGACCAGCTTGCTTAGGGGACACTTAACCAGGTTGATCTCTCTGTAGGTGATGGCTTTGATATTTGTTAATCACATCGTTTTAGGTGGTTGTAGATTTTAATCATTTGGATTTGGATAATTAGTGGGTATCAGCCTAATTCTGCTCTGCATGCATTATTTGGTGTTTCAAGTTGTACAGAGAGGATATTTTTTGCACAATTCTGTATGCAGAGTCTCAATTTGGTGTTTGTCCTATTTTGTGAATTATTGGTTGGTGAGCGGACCCCAGACCTCACAACCATAAAGGCCAATGACTGATTTAAGTATTTCCTAATTGGTAAGTCCAATTTGATGTTCCTTTTGATGGCGTAGAAGGTTCTTCATGACTCTCAGATCATTCACAGCATTGTGGCACTGATGTTTAGGCCGAGGTAAAGTACCAGGCAAAGGATTGGACAAACCTACTCATTCAAAGGTCTTTCTTTATTTGTACTATTTTCTACATTGTAGAATAATAGTGAAGACATCAGAACAATGAAATAACACATATGGAATCATGTAGTAACCAAAACAGTGTTTTAAAAAATCAAATTATATTTTAGATTTTAGATTCTTCAAAGTAGCTACCTTTTCCTTGATGACAGCTTTGCACACTTTTGGCCTTCTCTCAACCAGCTTCATCTGGAATGCTTTTCCAACAGTCTTGAAGGAGTTCCCACATATGCTGAGCACTTGTTGACTACTTTTCCGTCACTCTGTGGTCCAACTCATCCCAAACCATCTCAATTGGGTTGAGGTCGGGTGATTGTGGAGGCCAGGTAATCTGATGCAGCACTCCTTCACTCTCCTTCTTGGTCAAAGAGCCCTTACACAGCCTAGAGATGTGTGGAGTCATGGTCCTGTTGATAAACAAATGATAGTCCAAGCACAAACCGGATGGGATGGCTTATCGCTACAGAATGATGTGGTAGCCATGCTGGTTAAGTGTGCCTTGAATTCTAAATAAATCACAGACAGTGTCACCAGCAAAACATCCCAACACCATCACACCTCCTTCTCCATACTTCATAGTGGGAAACACACATGCAGAGATCATCCGTTCACCTACTCTGCGTCTCACAAAGACACCGCGGTCGGAACCCAAAATCTCAAATTTGGACTCATCGGATCAAAGGACAGATTTCCACCAGTCTAATGTCCCTTGCTCGTGTTTCTTGGCCCATGTACGTCTCTTCGTCTTATTGGTGTCCTTTAATTGTGGTTTCTTTGTAGAAATTTGACCATGAAGGCCTGATTCACTCAGTCTCCTCTGAAAAGTTTATGTTGAGATGTGTCTGTTACTTGAACTCTGTGAAGCATTTATTTGGGCAGCAATCCGATGTGCAATTAACTATAGTGAACACATCCTCTGCGGCAGAGGTAACTCTGGATCTTCATTTCCTGTGGCGGTTGTCATGGATCCCTTCGGAACTTTCATAACACACACCTGACCCCTATTCCCACTGATTAGTACGTATAAGTGTGCCCTTTGGTTTCCATTGGGCTGTCCATTATTGTTACAATGTCCGTTGGGGCTTGTGAGTACCTGTGCTGTGTGTTTTGGGCTTTCATGCCCTTGTGGATTGAGTAGAAGAATACTGGTCTCGTCCCGTGTGTTAATCATTGTGCGTGTGTTATTTATTCAAGGTACTCCTCGAGCTTTTGTTTTGGGTTTCTACCCTGTGTTTTGTTCAGTGTTACACGGCACGCCGTAATTTGGGTACAATAAAAAAAATTAAAATCAGCATTCCTGCGTCTGTCTCCCGATCCATCATACCAACTTGACAGAATAATGGACCATTAACCCTTTCACACGTACCATCACACCCGTGTGATTAGAACGCTTATTTAGAACGGACAGTTTCGAATGACGTAACAATCAGCATTTGAGCTGGCCACACTTTTTTCAGAAACTATTTACGCACAAAGTTGGATGCAATGTTCAGATATTCACAGAAGTATCTATAGCATAACACAATCATTCAAACCAAAAGAATGTAGGCTATTTTTGTCCTAGCGCTAACTGAGGAAAGATTGACGCAACACAAGAGGTCATATTTTCTAACTCTCAGCTGACATAAACTTCAATATGACTATTTATAATTAATCAAATCACGGGTGAGCTCATCATTGATAGAAATAATTGAGTTAAGCACTTTCTAGAACCGATGATGATCTGTTTCTCGGTGGGCCGCCAGGCTGTTTTTCCTGCAATTTATCACTGGTACTTGACAAACGTGAGTAAAACAGTAAATACATCAATAATTACCACACAAAACATTTTCTGATTGTCACGTTCTGACCTTAGTTCCTTTGTTTTGTCTTTGTTTTAGTATGGTCAGGGCGTGAGTTGGGTTGGGCAGTCTATGTTTGTTTTTCTATGTTGGTTTTTGTGTTTGGCCTAGTATGGTTCGCAATCAGAGGCAGGTGTCGTTAGGTGTCACTGATTGAGAATCATACTTAGGTAGCCTTATTCCACCTGGGTTTATTTTTTGTTTAGTGTTGTGTTGCACCTTACAGGACTGTTCGTTGGTTGTTTATGGTTTTGTTTTCAGTGTTCATTAAAATATTTAAATATGAACACTTTCCACGCTGCACCTTGTTCCTCCTTTCCTTCCCCAGACGACAAGCGTTACACTGATAGTTGATTGTATTGATACAAGTGGCGCGTGCCGGCAGTCAATCACGTAACCTCTCACTTCCACTCTGAGCCATTCAGGGTTGTTTATGTATGTAGCTAGTGAGCTAAGCTGTAGCATTAGCAATGCCTTTCAAAAGGAGACAACTCACAAATGCGGAAATTCTGGATATTTTTTAAAATTCTGACAATGAGTCTGAAAGTCAGGAATCAGATTCTGACAGTGAGGAGCTGCCCCCCAGCCATTGAGAACCCTGAATCTGAGGACCCCTTGTCCACTGACAAAGTCCCAGTTCCCTTGGAAGATGCTGGTGGTGGTGGAGGCAGACAGTGGATGAAGTACAGGAGTGCTTGACTATAACCTCAAAATGGGGGCAGTGGATAAGGCAGACTTGATAAACAGCTTTGTGGAATGCACTAAGAAAACGACCAAGTGGTAGAAGATATTTTTCAATTTTCCAGGGTAGCTTCAAAATACAACAAGCCAATACTTCTCTGACGCAATTAGCGTTGTTTTACAGAGCTAATAGAAGAATGTAACTAGCTACATAAGCACGATTGAATATAACACCATAAAGGTTATGAAATGAGTAACGTTACCTCGCGTGTCCGCGGTTGTAAGGAATATACACAAAAATATTATGCTACAGTAGAAACTACATAACACGACATGCAGAAACTATTATAACGTTATAAGACACTTTGATAGAAATGCACACATTTCCTAAGTCATTATTGGTAGCGAAAACAACTATGACTGCGATGCAGGCAACAGACGGAAAATGTGAACACGTATCTGCAGGACGGGAGATGAGCAAATGTCTACAGACTTGAACTGCACAAACAATTGGGAAGTGTTTGGGGAATTTTGACCGGGTCAGAAATGTCAAAAAAATTAATTAGTCTGCAAAAGTAAAAATGACTACTATTATGTGAATCAATGAGGCGGAACACACCTCAATTCAAATTGTTCTTAGAAAATAAAAAACTTGTTAGAAAATCATTTGAAATTGACAGTTTGAAAACAGCCTATAAATCCTGTTAAGGATACCCCCCCACTTTGTGCAATTTCCGCCTGAAGACATACCCTATTCTAACAGCTTGTAGCTCAGGCCCAGAAGCAAGGATATGCATATTCTTGTTACCATTTGATTAAAAACACTCTGAAGTTTGTGTAAATGTGAATTGAATGTAGGAGAATATAACACAATAGATCTGGTAGAAGAAAATACAAGGAAATAAACAGGCGTTTTTCAGTTATTTTATTGTTGTAGCATCTTTAAAATCAACTAGAACATCAACATATTCAGTTATGATACTCTGATACTTTTACATGAGAGACTAACCAGGCAACAGTATTTCCCCAAAGTTTCAGACAGATGCCTCTAGGAATGAGTGAGGTACATGCCATTGGGTATGTAGTCACCCAGGTGTCCCTCACAAGTTTCCCAAATGTACCCAAGTGGCCGAATTGGTACATGGGTACATTGCTGAAAATAACTATATACAAAATTTAAAAAAATATTCACACATACCCGGAAACATATATTTTGGAAAATTGAAGAAAAAAATAAAGATTTCCAAAATGTTTCGGTTAGGCTATAGAAATGGATTATATGAACAAAACAACCCTTTATTGTTTTGTGGTGACCTTTACTGTTGCCAAAAGAAGAAGATATTCAAAGGTAATTGATGAATTTTAGTGAAATTTTTGACTTTTGTGAAAAATGTACTTTGCTGTAACTTACCCAATGTGTTGTCTACTGATCAATAAGCAGATTGGCTGGATTTTTTTTTAAATCTGACATGGTGACTGGATTAGCAAGAGGTTTAGCTTTCCTTTGGTGTGCTGCATTTCTGATTTAATTGAAGTTAAATATTTTTGATAATTACATATTAGGCAATTTATGTAGAAACGTTCCCAACTGGGAACGGGTTTCCCCAAATAAAAAAACAGACTGCGTGCCTTGGTTTGAGGGCAGCTGGGATTAAATGTACTGTTGCGTAACTACCACTTCAACTGGCCCATCTGAAACCGCCACTACCGTTCCGTCCGACGCCACTGCAACTGGCCCATCTGAAACCGCCACTACCGTTCCGTCCGACGCCACTTCAACTGGCCCGTCTGAAACCGCCACTACCGTTCCGTCCGACGCCACTTCAACTGGCCCGTCTGAAACCGCCACTACCTTTCCGTCCGACGCCACTTCAACTGGCCCGTCTGAAACCGCCACTACCGTTCCGTCCGACGCCACTTCAACTGGCCCGTCTGAAACCGCCACTACCGTTCCGTCCGACGCCACTTCAACTGGCCCGTCTGAAACCGCCACTACCGTTCCATCCGACGCCACTGTAACTGGCCCGTCTGAAACCACCACTACCGCTCCGTTCGACGCCACTGCAACTGGCCCATCTGAATCCGCCACTACCATTCCGTCCGACGCCACTGCTACTGGTCTGTCCGATGCCACAGCAACTGGTCCGTCCGACGCCACAGCAACTGGTCCGTCCGACGCCACTGCTACTGGTCCGTCTGAAACCGCCACTACCGTTCCGTCTGACGCCACTGCAACTGGCCCATTTGAAACCGCCACTACCGTTCCGTCCGACGCCACTGCAACTGGCCCATCTGAAACCGCCACTCGTTCCGTCCGACGCCACTTCAACTGGCCCGTCTGAAACCGCCACTACCGTTCCGTCCGACGCCACTTCAACTGGCCCGTCTGAAACCGCCACTACCTTTCCGTCCGACGCCACTTCAACTGGCCCATCTGAAACCGCCACTACCGTTCCGTCCGACGCCACTTCAACTGGCCCGTCTGAAACCGCCACTACCGTTCCGTCCGACGCCACTTCAACTGGCCCGTCTGAAACCGCCACTACCTTTCCATCCGACGCCACTTCAACTGGCCTGTCTGAAACCGCCACTACCGTTCCATCCGACGCCACTTCAACTGGCCCGTCTGAAACCGCCACTACCGTTCCGTCCGACGCCACTGTAACTGGCCCGTCTGAAACCACCACTACCGCTCCGTTCGACGCCACTACAACTGGCCCATCTGAATCCGCCACTACCATTCCGTCCGACGCCACTGCTACTGGTCTGTCCGACGCCACAGCAACTGGTCCGTCCGACGCCACAGCAACTGGTCCGTCCGACGCCACTGCTACTGGTCCGTCCAACGCCACAGCAACTGGTCCGTCCGACGCCACTGCTACTGGTCCGTCCGACGCCACAGCAACTGGTCCGTCCGACGCCACTGCTACTGGTCCGTCCGACGCCACAGCTACTGGTCCGTCCGATGCCACTGCTACTGGTTCGTCCGACACCGCAGCAACTTTAGCAGCGGCAACTGGCCCGCCCGAATAGACGTAACTTCGGCAGCTCCATCGGGTACTGATCGACTCGCACTGCGTTCCTGTGATCCCTCCGGAACTTTCATCACGCACACCTGTCCCCTATTCCCATTGATTGTATATATGTTCCCTTTGGTTTCCATTGGGCTGTCCAGTATTGTTACAATGTCCATTGGTGCATGTGAGTAACTGTGCTGTGTGTTTTGGGCTTTCGTGCCCTTGTGGATTGCGCAGATGATTACGGGTCTCGTCCCGTGTAATAATCATTGTGCGCGTGTGTATTTATTTGAGGTACTCCTCACTCTTTGGTTTGGGTTTCAAACCTGTGTTTTGTGTAAGTGTTTGTTTGGTCTTCATCCCCGTGCTAACACGGCACGCCGTAATTTGGGCTAAATTTTAAAACTATTACGCATTCCTGCGTCTGTCTCTCGAGCCAAGATACCAGCGTGACAGCGATTATGATTATTACACGGGACGAGACCCGTAATCAACTGCACTTGTAGAAACTTTCAAAGTTCTTGAAAATGTCCAAATTGACTGACCTTCATGTCTTAAAGACATGCTGGACTGTCATTTCTCTTTGGTTGTTTGAGCTGTTCTTGCCATAATATGGACTTGGTCTTTTACCAAATAGGGCCCCTACAAGACAACTGACTGGCTCAAAAGCATTAAGAAGAAAGTCAATTCCACATTAACTTTAACAAGGCACACCTGTTAATTGAAATACATTCCAGGTGACTACCTCATGAAGCTGGTTGAGAGAATTCCAAGCGTGTGCAAAGCTGTCATCAAAGCAAAGGGTAACTACTTTGAAAAATCTCAAGTATATTTAGATTTGTTTAGCACTTTTTTGGTTACTACATTCCATATGTGTTATTTCATAGTTTTGTTGTCTTTCACTATTATTCTACAATGTAGAAAATGGTGTGTCCAAACTTTTGACTGGTACTGTATTTATCGTATTTTTGTGTACTCTAGGGCAAGGGTGTCTCGATGGAATTTGTATTTGTAGTCCTGGCAACTGGACCTTTTGTTTGTAACAAAATAATTTTTGTCTTACTGAAATTTTCCTGTCTTTCCTTCTTTCCTTCTCTCTCTCTCTCTCTCTCTCTCTCTCTCTCTCTCTCTCTCTCTCTCTCTCTCTCTCTCTCTCTCTCTCTCTCTCTCTCTCTCTCTCTCTCTC
This sequence comes from Oncorhynchus gorbuscha, assembly GCF_021184085.1. Lineage (NCBI taxonomy): Eukaryota > Metazoa > Chordata > Actinopteri > Salmoniformes > Salmonidae > Oncorhynchus > Oncorhynchus gorbuscha. The sequence continues at coordinate 54,790,120 of NC_060177.1, read as the reverse complement.
CCCCCCTCAGATTTCCCTTCCTCGTTCTCTGGTTGCTCATCTCCTCGACTGGGTTTTACTGCCTGAGGACTTGAGACATGTCCTTAATGTGTCTAGCTGCTTTACAGCTGTGCTCACTGCCATCCCCAGTCACCACGCAGAGAGCTGTGTGCCTAATAAAACAGCTCTGAGGCGAAGGCCAGCCATGCCCAACTCTCCCTTCACACTCTGCTCTTTCTCTGCTCTCTTTATCCTTCCACCAAGCCCTCTTACGATTTGTATTTTATTTAACCTTCATTTATTCTGGTTAGAGTCTCGTTGAGATCATGAAATGTCCTTTTGGAAAGAGACGTGGTGCAAAATAGCTGCAGGGTGCTCTCGTCCGGTCTCTACTCTTTAGAACATGTTGATTTGACCTGTGGTGTTAAGAACAGGTCTGAGAGACTAGTGGGGTTGAGGACACCAGTCTAATGCAGAGTTAGGATGTTTAGGCTGCACCCTGCCATCAGCTCCAACATCACAATAAGCCAGGTGTCTCGGGTTTGATTACTGGGTGAGATATTCTCAACATTTATGAAGAAAAACAATGGATGGAAGCCGTGCACACAGGATTCCATGTTGCAGACTGTATTCTTTGGGGTAAATAAGAAAGCCTTTTTTTCTCTTTGCTGATGCTTCTTTTGTTCGCGAGGAGGAAGCAATATCTGCCGACTTCTCAGATTTCCTGTTCATCCTCTCATATTCATTGGAACCACCGGTTATACAAACACACACACACACACACACACACACACACACACACACACACACACACACACACACACACACACACACACACACACCATTTTTTCAATACTTTTTGAGGAGTAAAAATGTATTCCCATTCAAAATGACATTTTCCCTAACCCCTAACCTTAACCATAAACCTAACCTTAACTCCAAACCCATACCCTAGCTTCTTACATTAACCCCAAACCTGACCCTAACCTTAACCCTAACCCCTAACCTTAACCCCAAACACTAATCCTAACCCTTAAAACCAAATAGCATAAAATCATGACTTTTCAAAAACGGTCTTCTTTTCCTACTTTGTCAGGACATCCTTGTAACTTTTCAGGACATTTTGTTGACTTTTCAGGACATTCTGGTGACTTGTCAGGACATTCTAGTGAATTGTCTGGATATTCTGGTCCTGATAAGACAGGAAAACATGTACACACACACTAATAATGAAGAGATCAGAATGTGAGCTGACAGCTGGTGACTCATGGTTGTAGTGGATAGAGCTGTGATCTGCTCTTATCAAGGGAAACATGGGGGATCACATCTGGACTACAGACTTGGAGGGAGTAGGGGAGAAAAGGGGGATGATGGGGGGGTTACATGGCTAGATTCCTTTTAATGAATCATTGCCCTGCACACATGCTCCCCCCTCTGCCCCTTCTCCCTCGCCCCCCTTTACCCTTCCCTACAGCATCCTACACCCTGCAGCACCCCATTGCCATACAGCTGCCCCCCCCCCCCCACACACAGATACACACGCACACACCTACAATACTACTATCTGACAGTATACTATGCACATGTGTTCTGTAGACATGATGATTTCAATTCATTATTTTAAATAGCTGGGTTTTATTTCTATTGCCATTCAAAGAAATTTGAAAATACTGCATGCTTATATGTACAATTTATATTCATGAATACCTATATTTGCATGGATGCATCCTTTGAATTTCATATAAATTTAAAGACTGCCTGTAGTTATATTGGCTCCCATGTAAATATCAACTAATGGCATTTTCCTGACATTTCGCCGGGTACATTTCTTCATTACAGACGGTGTGAATATTTTTGGTAATGCTCATTGTGCCGTGAGGCCTCCTAACAAGCACTCTTGCCCTCTGTGCGTGCGTGTGTGCGTCTGTGCATGTATACATGTATACATACATGTGTTCTTATGTATGTGAGTGTGTATGTGTTTGTTTGTGTTTGTGCAAATGTTTTGGTTGTTTCGTGAGTGCCTAGTGCTCCCCCCTGTTTCTGTTTCGGAAGTGAGGTTTCATGTCTGTCACACACACACACACAGTGGAGTGTGCATTGGATTGCCTCTGTGCTTTGCTGATTGTGCTGGTCAATGTGCTTCACTGTGGGACTGCATGCCCCCAAGACTGAGGCTGAGTCTAGACACGAGCCAGCCGAGCCGCCCCGCTGACCTATATCCTACAGTAACACTGCACACCCGCACAGAGACAGGGATTCAGAGAGTGAGAGAGAGAAAAAAAGGGATGGAGGGAGGGAGGGAGGGAGAGAGAGAGAGAGAGAGAGAGAGAGAGAGAGAGAGAGAGAGAGAGAGAGAGAGAGAGAGAGAGAGAGAGAGAGAGAGAGAGAGAGCAGAGAGAGGATGAGAGAGTAAAGTGAGATGGGGATGACGGGCTGAGAGGGAGAGAGAGATGTACTGTAGACATGAGGACAGGAAAGAAGGGGATGAAGGAAAGAAGATATATTGGTATGGATAATTCAGAACGAGGTCTAAAGGGGGAAGGGATGGCAGGGTATGAGGAGAGATGGAAGTCACTGAAGCAAAATGAGAGAAAAATGGTTAAAGGTGAAGTTAACCCATTCTTACATGGCCTTATTTCCACTCTTTCTTGTGCTTGTAGTTGATCCCCCAAACAACTTTTTTTTTAAATATATTTTGTTTTGTTACAGAGAAAATTGGTTGTCACATTTTGCTGAGTCATCACTTGCCTTTGACCACAATTAATTATGAAAATATGTCTGAAGCATTTTAGAAAGCACTTCAAATCACGCCAATCAAGAAATATTACATCAGAATCCCATTCTGAATGATGTCTCTGCAATACTTTTTTTCTTTATCTTTCACTATCCCATAACCCCCCAGGAGAAGACAGCTTGGAGTATCTACAATCCCTTCGGAAATACTTTTCCCACATTTTGTGGAATGTGCCTTATTCTAAAAAAACTATTTAGTCAGCAATCTACAGACAATATCCCATAATGACAAATTAAAAATAGGTTTTTAGAAATGTTTGCAAATGTATTAAAAAAAACTAAAAGAGAAATACCTTATTTACATAAGTATTAAGACCCTTTGCTATGAGATTCAAATTGAGCTCAGGCGTATCCTGTTTCCATTGATCATCATTGAGATGTTTCTACAACTTTTTTGGAGTCCACTTCAATAAAGTTGAAGGTTGAAAGTGCCTGTCAGAGCAAAAGCCAATCCATTAAGTCAAAGGAATTGCATTGAAGGTCCCCAAAAACACAGTGACCTGTTTGGAACCACCAAGACTCTTCCTAGAGCTGGCTGCCCGGCCAAACTGAGCAATTGGGGGAGAAGGGCCTTGATCAGGGAGGTGACCAAGAACCCAATGGTCACTCTGACATTCTGAAAAAATGTCAGAGTGACATTCATTCTCCTCTGTGGAGATGGGAGAAACTTCCAGAAAGACAGCCATCTCTGCAGCACTCCATCAATTAGGCCTTTATGGTAGAGTGGCCAGACGGAAGCCGCTGCTCAGTAAAAAGCACATGACAGCCCGCTTGGAGTTTACCAAAATGCACTTAAAGACTCCCAGACCATGAGAAACAAGATTCTCTGGTCTGATGAAACCAGGGTTGAACTCTTTGGCCTGAATGCCAACCGTTATACCTGGAGGAAACCTGGCACCATCCCTACGGTGAAGCATGGTGGTGGCAGCATCATGCTGTGAGGATGTTTTTTAGTGGCATGGACTGGGAGAGGTGTGCCAAGCTTGTAACGTCATACCCAAGAAGACACGAGGCTGTAATCGAGGCTGTAATCGCTGCCAAAGGTGCTTCAACAAAGTACTGATCAAAGGGTTTGTATAGTTATGTAAATGTAATATTATTATTTATTTTTTGTAGTAAATTAGCAAAAAACGTCTCAAAACCAGTTGGGTATTGTGTGTCGATTAATAAGGGGGGAAAAACATTTAATTCAATTTTATAATGAGGCTGTAACATAACAAATATGGAATAAGTCAAGGGGCACTGTGTACCATAATGTCACTGTGTACCATAATGTCACTGTGTACCATAATGTCACTGTATACCATAATGTCACTGTATACCATAATGTCACTGTATACCATAATGTCACTGTATACCATAATGTTACTGTGTACCATAATGTCACTGTATACCATAATGTCACTGTATACCATAATGTCACTGTATACCATAATGTCACTGTATACCATAATGTCACTGAATACCATAATGTCACTGAATACCATAATGTCACTGTATACCATAATTTACATTTACATTTAAGTCATTTAGCAGACGCTCTTATCCAGAGCGACTTACTGTATACCATAATATCACTGTATACCATAATATCACTGTATACCATAATGTCACTGAATACCATAATGTCACTGTATACCATAATGTCACTGTATACCATAATGTCACTGAATGCCATAATAAAATATGCCAAAAACAAAAGTTTGAATAAAATATTTGAACTAGCGCTAGAGCAATGCTAGCAGATACCATCGACCTCCACTTTCATAAATGTGTCCTATGTAAAGGCAAGAGCTAAACTGTCAAGGTACAGTATTGTATGTCAAACCCTTGCAATTTGCATCCTTGGAAATACTTTGTTTGATTGTCTGCCTGTAGAATATGCTACTGTTAAATAGCTTGTTATCATTACCAAACTGTTAGTAAATCATTATATATCATTTCCTCGTGCATTCATTGATATTAATAAATAATTGTTACTTTTATCTCTTATTCTTATCCATATTTATTTGAAACTGCATTGTGGTTAGGGGCCCGTAAGTTAAGCATTTCACTGTAAGGTGCTGTATTTGGCGCATGTGACTTATACAGTTTGATTTGATTTAAAATATTCATAAATCATTAATCATGTACACATGTGGACTATGTAAATAAAATAGTTGCTTCAATAAATGTTTTGATTTACTCCAGAAATGTATTAAAATCGAGTCTTGCCATTTTGTTTGATAAAAATGACCGTAACCCAATAAACATTATTGCCTGGATAGTATAATCGATTTCCCTTGCAATTTCCATGAACAAGCATGGCGTTGAACATTCGTGGCACGGGTTTTGTGGTTTCCAGAAGCACAGTGTCCAAATAAATATCGGCCAACGCAAATCGACCTCTCGAAGGGAGCAACTTATCTGAAACATCCACAGAATCTCAGACGGCCCTCAAAAGCAAAGTAATGTGACATGACATACTTATAGTTTGTTCAATTCTGACGCAAATGTAAACAAACACTCAGTGCACTACTGAAACTGTGCACATCTTGTGACTTTGATATTAACGCTCACTCGAATGTCTTCAAATTAGAAGCCAATCAAACTTGCAGTTGTACTTGCTGCAGTCACGTGGTGCCTGTGCCGAGCTGCATTGGAGAGAAACAACCTTTTCAACTAAAGTTTATAAGCAGTTTAGAGCCAGTCCTCCAATTACATTACACTTCATGTAAAGTGTTACTGCATTAATCCTAGAGAAAGTTGAAACAATCATTTTGTAATGGTATCTAAAAACCCTAATATCCTACTATTCAAACACTCTGAACAAAGTCTATAACGTAGTTGACATTACCGACATGATGAGCAACTGCATTTGATCAGATTGTAATTGTGTTTCACCACGACAAAACTCGATTAACAACAACAAACGTTTAGATGTCAAATGTGTACGTCTAGCGTACTTGTGGTGGAGTAAGGGTTCCATTGTATTCCTTTATGAAACGGCACAGTATAGCCCATGTTAAGTAAAGTGTTTGTCACTTCAACCAGAAACTAAAAATGAACAAATCTGTCCACTTTCTCTTTCCCATCCCTTCAACTCTGAGCGAGAGAAAGAATGAGCCAGACAGAGGAAGACAAAGACTTTACATGTTTTTCTCTCCTTTCTTCTTCGTATTGAGAGGATCAGCTGGACTGTACTAATGGTCTTTGTGTGTATGAATGGAACAGGGTGCTTTGTGTGTGTGTGTTCCAGACAGCAGCACATAAGGCAGAACTTAAGTAGATGTTCATCAAAGCGTACGTAATACCAGAGAAATATAATGTAATCCCCGATGCGTCCCCTCCTCATTTGACAACACTGTCACATTAGCAATCAAATCCCCCAAAAACATTATTACTCTGTGTTTACTTAGGAACTTATCCTCAGTGTGGTCAGATGAATCAACATACTGTAAATGAACCAACATCAAGAGTTATGTGAGGTCAAAACTCAAAATCAGATCTCATGCTTAGAGTGAGAGCTGATGACTTTGGACTGATTTGGGAATATACTATATTTAGCCTATTTTGAACATTATTCTTACTATACTGTATATTACGTAAGTCAACTGTATCATGACGAGGTTATTTTCTTTCCACTAAAATCCAGTAACGTTATTAAACAAACAGAAACACACACACACACACACGCACACACCTCACTACAAACAAAGAGAGATGTCAAATATTCTCCAACAGTTAAAGGTTATGGTCGCATTAGCATGGCGGGGTGTGTGTGTTTCTATAGTCTAGAGGGTGAGTGATAGGGACACATTGATGGACACACCTGGATACAAACACACATATATACAGTACACACACAGCTGTAGACATACCAGGCCCTGATCATACATGGTGGATGTATGGAGGGATGCTCTGATTGCATATAAAGTCATTGGCCTCGTGCTGACTGTAATATTCTCACATGCGGGGAGGGTAAACTGCTTATCGGCGTAATCTTATAGATGTGCCATAAGAAACGCTGCTCTCTGTCAAACAGTGGTGAGGGACACTGCCTTCTAATCCTCATGCTAGACTTGGGATTAAAGAGGAGGGGGCGAGTGAGGGGTTAAAAACATGAGCCCCTGCTCTTCTACCCATGCCCACTCCCCCACATCCATACAGTCACTATCTCCAGATTAAAGTGCTTAGTGCTGCCCCTGTGGAACAGACAGTAAGAGGATCTATTGGTCCCCTGTAAAAGCTTCTGGCCAAGCATCCCTCTGATAGGGCAGAAGTCTAAGGGTAACGGTTAGCGGTGGACAGGATTTGATAAAGTGCTGTGTTATCATTCCGACAATAGGGATCTTGTCATTCCAGGTATAGACGTAACACAGTGACAGGCCATAAATGCCTTGAGAAAATAAGATAAATACATGGTGGAAATTCCTGCTATTACCGAAAGAAAAACTGTGAAGAAGTTAACCTTTAATGACATTTACGCAGTCATAGCAAACATTACTATTGGAGACCGAATCATCGGAAACGGTAATAGAGCACCACAGTATGAGTCATAATACCCATAAAACCTAGCGTTCAAACAGGAAAATGGTTCCAATTGTTTTTCCACCATTCATTTTTATAGAAACACTTAAAATAAGGGCTGTGTTTCGTGTAGGCTTACCCTGGCGTGACATTTTGCTAACTGTGTAAATCTCTCTAGGCCAAGATTACTTTCATCAATATATTTGCATATATTTACCCCTCGAAAATGAAACACTAATTACCTGCTAATGTGGCTATCATAAAGAACTACAAATGCCATGATGATCTGGACAAGACTGCCGAAACGAGGCAACGGTAAGAATCTCTGGATGAACTGTCTAATGTTAGCTAAATGTAGTAATGAATAAGTAATGGCAACATTTCTTTAAATTGACAATTCTGTGAACTGTCTTGTACAAGTCTTAATTTGACACAATACCTGTTAGCAAAGGTGTCAGCTCGAGATGATGTGCAGGAAAGGGAAATGAAGGGGAAAGGGGATACCTAGACCGTTGTACAGGAGCTTGCAGGGATTTGTAGTTTTGCTAAATTAGCCATTTTTAATCTGAGAGTAAATAGAGCCTCATATATTGATAAAAGTCACGTTGTCCGAGAGAGATTTACATAGTTATCAAAATGTCACACCAGGGTAAGCTTACACAAAACATTAATGGTGGGGAAAATATTGGAACCATTTCCCTTTTTGACCTCTAGGTTTTGTGGGTATTATGACACCTCCACTGTGGGGTTCTATACTGTAGCCAGTGCTCTTGGTCCTTTTTGTTACTCATAGCTGCTATAAAGGATATTTCCAATAAGGGCTGATGGGACAACCATTATTATTGATTTCTGATGAAGTGTGCAACATTTAGAAACTGATCTGAGAACAGTATGTATTGTCTCCCTTGCCAGAGCCATCCAGAACATATCAGACAACAGTCCCTGAAAATGAGAGCTTCTAGGCTTCTGAGTGCTATTCCTCACCATTTCAACGTCAACGTTTATTAAGCTCTCCGAACGAAATCAACGACTAAATTATTTTCAAAGAGCGCCTCAGGCCATACAGTCATATTCCGAAGTGTAGTAAAATAAGGACAGCGGGGGGAAAAAATGACTGACTCAAAGTAAAACGAGATTGAATATCTTAATGATTTTGGGTGGGAAAAAAACAGGGATAATACAGAAATCCAATTAAATGAGTTGATTGGTACTGTGAGGTATAGTGTTGGAAATAGGCCTGTTTTGTCGGATTGACTGACTCTATATAAAGCTTTGATGATATGATGCTGGTTACCACAGCCTTTATACTGTAACTGGAGTGCAACAAGAATAGGATTAGGCCTGTGCCTTGAATCAGATCCTACAGTCATTTTCATTATTCAATCATATACATATGATTTTCCACGTATTACAAATATAATGAAGAGCATACATGATGAACAGCACACTGCTTGTGCTTATTTTGATTATGTGTGAATGTGTGTGTGTGTGTGTGTGTGTGTGTGTGTGTGTGTGTGTGTGTGTGTGTGTGTGTGTGTGTGTGTGTGTGTGTGTGTGTGTGTGTGTGTGTGTGTGTGTGTGTGTGTGTGTGTGTGTGTGTGTGTGTGTGTGTGTGTGTGTGTGTGTGTGTGTGTGTGTGTGTGTGTGAGCTGACTCTTCCTAAAATGCTTCTCAAGGTGACACGGCCTTCCTCCTTTAGGGCTTTCCTTTCGATTCTTTTTGGGATTTAAATTATGATGAAGTTATTTTTCTCCAGAAATTGCCTATGTCACTTGTGGTATGTCTCTGCAAATTTCTCAAGTGTATTTTCAATCTCTCTCTCTCTCCCTTACCCCTCACCCTCTCTCTCCCATTCTCTCTCTCTCTCTACTTTGACACCTTTGTCAATGTCATATCACAGTAGGGTAGATGATTGTGAAGCACGGGGGTAACCCCTTCATTTCAACTCAGAAAGTTCAAGGTGGATAATATCAAACAGACACCCATTTATACACACAGACACAAATGTTCCCTCACACAGATTTACACATGCACCCCCCCCCCCCCACCCACCCACACACACACGCACACACACATGTTCATAGAGTGAAAATCACCTGCTTGTTTCGGGAGAAAATAAAAGGCAACGTTTTACATGTCGATTGAGACGAGAGGGGGAATCCTCAGAGACCCCTGGCCTAATTTATTATTTTCAGGAGGAAACTTATCTAATTATATGTAAGTTAACTTCCTGATGGTCGACTCAAGGGCAGGACAGAGTTGTATGAATGAGTTTTACCCCAATAAAAGTACGATCACATCTTGTACTTTCTCTCCGGAACACAATCTTATTGCTTATTCTCTCCTGTTCCTGCTCACACACAACAGTCCTCCCAATGTCCTCTTTAATTATGTGGTGCATGTGTGTGTGTTTAGGTGGGCGGTTGCTTGTGTGTTGAAATAAGAACTGTATGTGGCACAAATTTCCTGACGGATAGGAAAGAAAAGTCCAGGTTCACTGACATCCACTTCAGGATGCCAGAATTGGAGGATGTGATGGGTTGGGATAGAAATACACACACACACACACACACACACAGAATAATAATCCCGAGAAGGTAAAGCAAAGCAGGAGTACTGAATCAAGCAGAGATAGACAAGCAGACAGACAGATGGACAGAGAGAGAGAGGGACCTTGGATTCTCTCTCTGGTCTGAGTGCTTTTCAGTGCTTTCTCTATGCTAAGCCCTTGGGCATGGCCAGGTCTGTTCCTTTCTCACTCTGCTTAGACCAGCCAGGTCACTCGTGATACAAGTCAGTATCCGACGTCCATCTATGTCTGACGCGGTCGGGAGATGATGTGGAAACCAGCCACTAGGAGCAACCGTGAGCGCTGTTACCTTCAAGTAGGTTTGAGTTTTACTAGGGCGATGGGGGCGATAGCTGGGTTTAAACATCTGTCTCTGATGCCAAAAGTCACATGTTCAAATCCAGACATTGAAAATTGTTTTTGTTTTTTGATAATAATAATATAATAATAATAATAATAATAATAATAATATATGCCATTTAGCAGACACTTTTATCCAAAGCGACTTACAGTCATGTGTGCATACATTCTACATAATTGAACCCACAGACATTGAAAAGCGCCATGCTCTACCAACTGAGCTACAGAAGGACCATTCTGAGATTTTTGTTGAAAGCCTATTGCAAACCTTAACCCTTAACATTAACCATTCAGAGTTCTTACCTTAAACACTTTGAAATGTGACGTTTGGAACAACTTCGAAATTTGGGTGAATGTCTAAATCATTTTCAGAGAGCTTGTTGGCTTAGACACCATATGGCATCTGACTTCTTCAATTCAGAATTACACATTTAGTATACCGGCAATAGTATTTACAAGGAGGATTTTTGATAAGCCTATTAATATTATTTCTATGGAGGTTTATCTTCCATTACATATCTAGAGAAACCTCCACCGACAGAACAATGTATCCTCTCTTCTTTAACTTAACTTGATTTTTTTCCCTTCTCAAGGAACAATCATTTCAGTTCCATGTCATCAATAGGTCTTCTCTCCGTTGATAAGGCATCAGTTTGAGTGGTAATCCTGCTTAATGGATCCTTAGTGCTCAGTGGCTCATGCTTGCGCTACTGTATGCCATTAAGATCACTGCACACAAAGATCATATGAGGACCGGTTTTATTGCCTGAACAAAATGGAAAAGCTTTTGTATTTTGACACAGCTCACTCTTCTCTTTCTTCCCTTGTCTCTCTCTCTCTCTCTCTCTCTCTCTCTCTCTCTCTCTCTCTCTCTCTCTCTCTCTCTCTCTCTCTCTCTCTCTCTCTCTCTCTCTCTCTCTCTCTCTCTCTCTCTCGCTGTCTGTCTGTCTGTCTGTTGCTCTTCAGGACCATCTCACTTTGACCAGTCTAGGCTTTCGTCACGCTTGCTTTGGTCATTACATCACAATTATGGAGCTGTTGGTACGAGAGAAATGAGAGATGAAGAAAAGGATGGATGAAAAAAGCAAGGGATGAAATGTAGGTCAATGGAGATGTGCTCGGGGCGTTCTGTCTCTCTCCCTCCCTCCTGCCTTCCATCCTCTCTCTCACTCACTCTCTCTCTCTCTCTCTTCTCCTCGCCAGGTCCAACACTCTGACGCCACGAAAACAGAGACTTAGTGGGACCTCTTAGGCTACAGCCTGCATTTAAAAACCAACATATACCCTTGCATGTAAAGTTGCTCACATCTGTGCTCAAAGAATTTCCATCAAGAGCCTAATATTCTCCATGAAATACAAGATGAACTACCGTAGCTGGGCTACTCAGAATGAAAACAGGGCGTGGTGTTAAAATATCAGTAAGGACAGTAATGGTCCCATAAGTGACAAGGTACAGTCTCTGTAATGCATGCTGAAACTGCTACTGTATGTAGGTACTGTGAGGCCAGAGCCGCCAGACGGAATAGGAAGTCATGTGGGCTCAGTCTGGGGTCAGGGGTTAGAGCCCACATGACTTCAGGCTGGGGTAAGAGTGGCATAATAAAGTCTATGGGACAACTCCATGATCATCACCTCACCTGACCTTTAATCACTCTTCATTATACAGGGGCGCACATAGAAACTGGGCTTAATTTGAATGAAATCAGTCTGTGTGTGTGTGTGGGGCGGTGGGGGCCTCTTGACATAGGGGTAAATAGTGTGCCTTTATTTAGATTGAAACGTATAGTGGTGGCAGGCCTCGTAGAAGTAGTAGTAGTAGTAGTAGTAGTAGTAGTAGTAGTAGTAGTAGTAGCAGGCTAGTAGTCATTGTAGGTAGAAGAAGAATCAGGGAGGGCCATGTGCATAAGTGGCATAGGCGGTTGCCCAGGGCCCCGGCCCCAAGGTTTTTTGTTTTGTTTTTTAACAACTCAGTCGGGTCTCAACTTACTGTTAAGCATTAGATTAGTAAACTACACAAAGTGCAATTTCAAAATGTGGTTGGGCATCAGCAGTTTCCCTCTTGTTATGTCAGTCACAAACCAGGTTTCCATCCAACCTTTTTATGTGAGTAAAGTACTGAGAAAAATGTCAAGACAGGCCTGATGGAAACAGCAAATTGACAGTAAACTTTCCAGATGTCGGCAAAACAAAATACGCTAGACAAGGTGGGATCTTTTTGTGTCGGTAAAATGTATTATGCGAGAAATGTCAGTGGAAGCGCTTTTGTGTACAAATATTGATATACTGTACAGTATTAACCATCTTATCAAAGTCAAATTCAAGTCACAATATGATGTGTGGTCCTCCAACTACGACTCGTTGGGAAAGCATGCAGTTTATTAGGCTACAGATGATACAAATGATGATGAACTTCACAGGGTGGTGAAAGAGCAAGGCGATGAGCTTGATGCTCCTTTCCAATAAATATTGAGGGTCTTATTCTGGTGACATGATCATCGTTGCTTGGCTGCCGTTTGAGATATAAAAAAATAGTGTTGCTCTTTTGTCCATGCTAATCTCACCATATAGACAATATCTACACTTTTATACACAACTAATCCATTTGAGGGAAACATCTCTGGTAGGAAAATGTGCATATGATTTTTATTTCATGACACTGATTAAGGATTTGTAAATAATGGCAGGCTATGGTCCAGGTTTGAAGGCCATGTTGATAAAAGTAAGCTCCTTCATTTCTGTCCTGATCAGACAGGTAAAAGTTGGCATGCCGACATTTTCAGGAGCACTTGAGGCCTGGTTGTTTTGAGTACTCTACTACGATTTACCCGTTATCCCAAGTTTATATTTCCTGTTTTTGAATTGTCCTGTTTGTTATTTTGTTTTGTACGTGTTCCGCACATAGCGGATAGTTTTCCAGCGACTGCACTGTAAATAAACGCCCTCACCCTGGAAATATGCATTGGGAAATGCTTTATGTGCAGTAGAGAAGAAACATTAGACGTGTGTAATATCATTTGAGCCTGTATCCTCTCAGTGACACATAAGCATTTAAACAGCTACATTTGACTGATAAACATTTAGTATTTCACTATATATGTAGTGCGGTATCAATATTTTGTCAGTGGTTCTCTTTTACTATTCAATCCACAGCCATTACAGTGTTTAACATCCAATATATGAAATATTTACCAGGGAGAGTGTTGAACTGTGTAACCAATAAACTATTTAGATTCAACCATTTTTAAATGGTTTCAAAATGTGCTAGTCTAATTGATGTAGCCTAATCTAACTAAGTGTGAGAGGTTAAGGCCTGCCTATACATTACAAAATCATTTATTTGACTGTAAATTGTCTGTGAAATGAAAGAAACGTGTGATTCTGACCCCTTTCCATAGTCAACTCTAAAGATTATTGACGATGTGGGCATGCACAGCCTGAACTCAAACGCTCCTCTTTAGTCTATAAAATGTTGTAGAAATATGGTTGTTAGATGGTTGGATGATGTGTTATTGTAGGCTAACTAACTGTTAGTAAACACCATATTAGGGAGGACTATATAACGAAAGTATCCTCACTGTTATGAAGGTACGTGCTGGATTAGGGCCCATAGTATGCTATGGGCTACTACACTGGTTCGTTATTGGGGACGTCGAGAGTGGGAGGAGCAGAAAGTGCTAGTCCAATCCCTGCTCCTCTAAACCTCTCTAGCGCTCTCCCCTCCGCCGGGGGAAACAGTGAAAACCTCCCGTAGATGTTCAGGCGCAGATGTCATGTGAAAAGCCGCATGCTCGCTGAGCGGACGACACTCAAACCGTCTGACCACCTCTCCACACTCCACGGCCGGTCTCTCTGCTCCGCTCTGCCCAGCGCGTCAACAAGCACGAGCCTGTTCTGGTCTGGAATGCTTTTGCGCAGAACCAACACTCCCCGAATGAACGTGGACGACGGCAAACATTAACGTTGTTTTGTTTTTGCCCGGGGATTTAGCTTTTTAAAAGTATTTATGTTTGTTTCTTCATGACTGCTGCATTCGGAAGAGAGTCGCACAAACACCACCATGCGAGGTAAGGATCCGACTGCTTTTGACAGCTCATTTAAATAGCAGGCGCATCTACCCACTCACATCACTGGTATTCCCCACATCCATTCTGTACTATAGTTCTGTTGTATGTGCGCTGTGTGAACTTTACTAGGGAAGTTTTTTTTATCCCAACTTGCTCATGCCTCAGTCACTATTAGCCCCAGCTTGAGAATACAATTGCCATTTAGTCTCACTATTCAGTAACCTATTCGGATCTTTATACTGTGTGTGTGCGTGTGCGTGTGGTTCTCCATGAGACGTCTCTTTAGTATGTCCTTGTTAAACACACTGGAAGTTTCTCTCGGTTATGCAGTGTATCCATTAAACAACTTGTATAAGTCCCAGTGTTGGAGTTAACGCAACACTATTTAGTTTGGAGGAGCGTCAAGACTTCAGATGCTCTGGCTGAATGGAGTGCCTGAATAGAGATCATCTTCACGAAGAACATAATTTGCTATTGCCGTAAACTATTGCCACTGACGATTTTACAGCGGCAATTCGCAGTTGAAACAATAACAAAGCCTTTCCCACCCCTGTTTCGGCAAAAAGCTGAGGGATGGGACTGGATAAATGTAAATGGTTTAGTAGAGCGCATGACACGTTGGAACACAAAACCTGCAAGCTTGGCCCTATAGCACCATGGGCCATGGGCAGGACACACAGTCTTATACATGTTTGCTCTCTGGAAAAAAAATGCAAATACATTTTGTTTCTTTAAAGGGCAATCTGCAGTTGCAGCATCCATTTTTGGACTTAGAAATTATATGTACCCATTAATTCTTGACGAATACAAGTTAGACATGCCTCATGAGCTTCGTTCAACTCTCGTGCCCCATCAGAACCCCAAATATAAGCTTGTTGTCCATGTATAGGCTGTGTCCTACATACCTTCCTGGTGATATAGGGCCAAGCAAGGAGGTTCTGTGTTGGGAGTGCGCTCTACTGACCCATATCCATCAGTCAAGCGCTGCACCGCTCCATAAGCATCGAAATGCAACATTAGTGCCCCCCACGTCCAACACACACACACACACACACACACACACACACACACACACACACACACACACACACACACACACACACACACACACACACACACACACACACACACACACACACACACACACACACACACACACACACACACACACACACACACGAGAGAGAGAGAGGGTAATGTCCCCATGTCCTCGAGACGGAAGTTCAACCCACAGCTCTCTCTCTTTTTCCCTCTTTCTCCCCTTACAATCATGGCTTTGGATCCAAGGCCTTCAATGCTGAATAGTAGACCTATTTTACAATTTACTCCTACAAATGATGTCAGACTAACAACAAAACATAATGGCATTGCTGTTCGGTCCAATTATTGAAAATTAACATTTCCGCGATGACCAATTGTTGTCAAATTGCGTAGGTCTAGTGTTATTAATTTGTATGATCACTAGCCTATAGGCTACCTTGTGAATTGTAAAATAACAATCATCACTTAAACGGAAACCCGTGACGAAAATAAGCCTACAGGAACTATTATGATAGTGTAAAAGTATAAATAAAGTAACCAGTTCGTTCAATGAAAGACAGGTGAGGGCCTCACTTGGAGATAGTCTCGTCTTAGAGGTTGTCTCGTTTTAGAGGTAGTCTCGTTTTAGAGGTAGTCTCGTCTTAGAGGTAGTCTCGTCTTAGAGGTAGTCTCGTTTTAGAGGTAGTCTCGTCTTAGAGGTAGTCTCGTCTTAGAGGTAGTCTCGTCTTAGAGGTAGTCTCGTCTTAGAGGTAGTCTCGTCTTAGAGGTAGTCTAGTCTTAGAGGTAGTCTCGTCTTAGAGGTAGTCTAGTCTTAGAGGTAGTCTAGTCTTAGAGGTAGTCTAGTCTTAGAGGTAGTCTAGTCTTAGAGGTAGTCTAGTCTTAGAGGTAGTCTCGTTTTAGAGGTAGTCTAGTCTTAGAGGTAGTCTATAGCGTCTGTTGTTCCTGGCTGCATTCTCATTCCTTCGTTGTAGGTGTGTAGACCTGTGACAAATGATACAAAAACGCCATTGTGTTGATATTAATAAAGTGTAGTTAAACTAAATTTAAACTAATTTGTGTTGGTCATCATTAAATATACAACATGCCCAGTACAGAAATTACTCTTAAAATAAACAACATTCAAATAATAATTATGATTATTCTAAGCCCATTGTTGAAGTTATAGCTATAAGACAATATTTAGACTAATTCATGAATATTTTTTCAATGTGCAACAATATTCTGTGATGTTAATTAACAGTATTTTCCTATTTTTACATTAATATTATTGTGTCCAATACTATTACTATTTGGCTTTGAAAATCAAGCAACATTAGAAGGATTAAAATACACCTCTGTTTGCCTCTGCGATTAGCAATTTAGCAGGCCTTCTCTTATAACCCTGGGGGAAAAAGAGGACGAAAACTTTGGGGAGGACATCTATCTCTCTCGCTCTCGCTCTCTCTCTCGCGCGCGCAAATGACTTAACTCGTCTCTCCCCGCCCGCCTTGCAATAACTGTAGCCTACACTCACACTTTATTGGGCCTTGCGACCACTAGTGCATGGGCTTCTTGGGGGGATGCCGAAATATCCGGCTTCATAGCTGTGGTGGGTAGAAGAGGGCCCGAAGCGTCTCTCTCTGTCCTCCTGTCTTTCTCTCTCCGTCTATCCTGCTGAACGCCCCAAAGGGTTTGTCAGATAGAATTAAATCAGTGTGCGCCACGCGGCCCCTCTCCCAACCTTCGCAGCCTGTGGAGTCTGCACTGCTCACAGAGAAATGCAATCACATCCACGAGGTTATGAAAAATAGAGCCCCCCTCATATGCCTTGTTTAATTATCATTTAGCAATTTTCAAACCTCCTGTCCCGGCTGACCGGCGGACGATGATGTAGCCTATAAACATGCTGAGGTGAAAAAGACAAAAGTTTCTCGTTTTGATACTGTTCAATTTCCGTTATTTAATGACAAGCAGTTATCCAATGACAAGAACGGAACGTTCTGAAAATAGTTATGACCTGATGCACCTGAAACACATACAAAAAGAACGTGCTCAGGGTCAAATATTTTTTACGTGCTCTTGATTAATTGTTGCTATTTTAATTTGGATTAAATGGTTGGGGTCCAAGCAAATTGTCCTTTCGAATTTAAGATATTTGTAGATGGGTTCATTTCTTTCGGTTTGATTATGTTTGGCCACAGGGGGCTTCTGGAACCAGGTGTGCCTTTACACCTACACTTACTGTACACTCTCACCCTCATCCACAGTAACCCACAAAATACACCTTCAGTATAATAGTATGATGCCACCACACATGCGCACATCACATGCAAACACACATGCTCACACACACACATGCTCACAGATATGCATACATGCATAAGCCTAACACAGGTGACCAAACACACAATGTAATAATATGTATATGTATGCACATGCACAAATGCATTCCAACAGACACACACACAGATACACGATGACACACTACTGCAATGCAATGCCATTTTCACACAGGCGAACCCTCCCATAGACGGTATAGGTCACTGAGTTCAGTCCAGAGCAGGAGGGGGATGGGTCATGGGGTTGGGTGTGGTCTATGTGATCCTCTCTGTGAGTGAAAGGTGTCAATCACAATCTCCAACACTTCCTCGAGAGAGAGAGAGAGAGAGAGAGAGAGAGAGAGAGAGAGAGAGAGAGAGAGAGAGAGAGAGAGAGAGAGAGAGAGAGAGAGAGAGAGAGAGAGAGAGAGAGAGAGAGAGAGAGAGAGAGAGAGAGAGAGAGAGAGAGAGAGAGAGAGAGAGAGAGAGAGAGAGAGAGAGAGAGCACCACGCCATCATCTCTCTCTTTCGTGAGCACAAACACATGCACCCACTCTGTTCTCAACTCTGGCCTGTAAAACACAAATAGCCACAATGCCATGCATGAGGTCCCAATGCCAATAGAATTTGAGGCATCCTGCATCTGCATTGATCAGCCAATCCCGGCGTTATCAGGGGATCGATGCTTCCTGAAGGTCTACGGAAGCAATCCACAGCATAATCTATACTGTGGTGCACAGTTTAATTTACATAATATACTCCAAATCATTTATCACATTACACGATCTATCTCATCTCCTCATCAACATTACCCACAGCTTGAACAGCATTCTCTATATTGTCATAATTAGGAACATAAAACTTTGTTTCACTGGGTAGCATTCATTGTGGGGAAGGAGCAGGCAACAACTTAGTTGGTGAGAGGAAACAGTATAGAGGAATATATACTCATCGTTTGTATGTGCACAGTATGTATGTGTATGTATATGTGTGTGTGTTTGTGCATGTTACTGACTAATGGCCCAGTGTTATGTAACTAGGGGAAAGATTACTCAAAGCCTGGGTCGGGAGAGCTAATCCTCCACACTGAGGTGTTGCACCATTACTCACACACACATACACACACAGCCACACACAGCCTGTAGACCGTGCTTCTCTATCAGTGTGTGGTCCCAGTGGTTCTGAGCGTGAGGGTGGCATCCAACTTGCTCTAACCCTGTGCGCTTCCACTTCACTTGTGCTCTCAACGACTGCATGTTTCCGTGTTGATTTTATTCCTCAGTGTCTGAGGGATTGTATGCGATACCCCGCTGAGAGGGATGTGTGTGTGTGTGTGTGTGTGACACACTAGCAGTACATTGCATCTAGTTTATATTGGCTGTGAGGGATCTCTTGCAATCGCCCCAGTGCTGCCTGACCCTGAGTTAAAGAAGCAGCCTTTCTCTCTTTAGTATGTCCTTGTTAAACACACGGGAAGTTTCTCTCAGTTATGCAGTGTATCCATACGCTGGCTGGTGGTGGAAGCAGAGGCACCCTGGTAGTCTGGTGAAGTGTGATGTGGTGCACTATGGGATTGAACTTTGATCTCATCAGCTCACTTTTGTTCAGTAGTAACTAGACGTGTCTATTGTGGGTGGTAGTCATCATGACGTGAGTCACGTGGATACAAGAACAGGCAAGGAAGAAAGAGAGATGGGAGAGGGAAAGAGAGATGGGAGAGGGAAAGAGAGATGGGAGAGGGAAAGAGAGATGGGAGAGGGAAAGAGAGATGGGAGAGGGAAAGAGAGATGGGAGAGGGAAAGAGAGATGGGAGAGGGAAAGAGAGATGGGAGAGATGGGAGAGGGAAAGAGAGATGGGAGAGATGGGGAGATGGGAGGAAAGAGAGATGGGAGAGATGGGAGAGGGAAAGAGATGGGAAAGAGATGGGAAAGAGATGAGATGGGAAGAGATGGGAGATGGGAGAGGGAAAGAGATGGGAGAGGGAAAGAGATGGGAGAGGGTAAGAGAGATGGGAGAGGGTAAGAGAGATGGGAGAGGGTAAGAGAGATGGGAGAGGGTAAGCGAGATGGAGAGGGAAAGAGAGATGAGAGATGGGAGAGGGAAAGAGATGGGAGAGGGAAAGAGATGGGAGAGGGAAAGAGATGGGAGAGGGAAAGAGATGGGAAAGAGATGAGAGATGGGAAGAGATGGGAGATGGGAGAGGGAAAGAGATGGGAGAGGGAAAGAGATGGGAAAGAGATATGGGAGAGGGAAAGAGATGGGAAAGAGATATGGGAGAGGGAAAGAGAGATGGGAGAGGGAAAGAGAGATGGGGGAAAGAGAGATGGGAGAGGGAAAGAGAGATGGGAGAGGGAAAGAGAGATGGGAGAGGGAAAGAGAGATGAGAGATGGGAGAGGGAAAGAGATGAGAGATGGGAGAGGGAAAGAGATGGGAGAGGGAAAGAGAGAAAGGATGAGAGATGGGAAAGATGGGAGATGGGAGATGGGAGAGATGGGGAGGGAAAGAGATGGGAGATAGGGAAGGGAAAGAGATGGGGAAAGAGAAGAGAGATGGGAAGAGATGGGGAGAGGGAAAGAGATGGGAGAGGGAAAGAGATGGGGAGGGAAAAGAGAGAGATGGGAGAGGGAAAGAGATGGGAGAGGGAAAGAGATGGGAAAGAGATGAGAGATGGGAAGAGATGGGAGATGGGAGAGGGAAAGAGATGGGAGAGGGAAAGAGATGGGAAAGAGATATGGGAGAGGGAAAGAGATGGGAAAGAGATATGGGAGAGGGAAAGAGAGATGGGAGAGGGAAAGAGAGATGGGAGAGGGAAAGAGAGATGGGAGAGGGAAAGAGAGATGGGAGAGGGTAAGAGAGATGGGAGAGGGAAAGCGATGGGGGAGAGGGAAAGCGATGGGAGAGGGAAAGAGATATGGGAGAGGGAAAGAGAGATGAGAGATGGGAGAGGGAAAGAGATGGGAGAGGGAAAGAGATGGGAGAGGGAAAGAGATGAGAGATGGGAAGAGATGGGAGATGGGAGAGGGAAAGAGATGGGAAAGATATATGGGAGAGGGAAAGAGATGGGAAAGAGATATGGGAGAGGGAAAGAGAGATGGGAGAGGGAAAGAGAGATGGGAGAGGGAAAGAGAGATGGGAGAGGGAAAGAGATGGGAAAGAGATATGGGAGAGGGAAAGAGAGATGGGAGAGGGAAAGAGAGATGGGAGAGGGAAAGAGAGATGGGAGAGGGAAAGAGAGATGGGAGAGGGAAAGAGAGATGGGAGAGGGAAAGAGAGATGGGAGAGGGAAAGAGAGATGGGAGAGGGAAAGAGAGATGGGAGAGGGAAAGAGAGATGGGAGAGGGAAAGAGAGATGGGAGAGGGTAAGAGAGATGGGAAAGAGAGATGGGAGAGGGAAAGAGGGAGAGGGAAAGAGAGATGGGAGAGGGAAAGAGAGATGGGAAAGAGAGATGGGAGAGGGAAAGAGAGATGGGAGAGGGAAAGAGAGATGGGAGAGGGAAAGAGAGATGGGAGAGGGAAAGAGGGAGAGGGAAAGAGAGATGGGAGAGGGAAAGCGAGATGGGAGAGGGAAAGAGAGATGGGAAAGAGAGATGGGAGAGGGAAAGAGAGATGGGAGAGGGAAAGAGAGATGGGAGAAGGAAAGAGAGATGGGAGAGGGAAAGAGAGATGGGAGAGGGAAAGAGAGATGGGAGAGGGAAAGAGAGATGGGAGAGGGAAAGAGAGATGGGAGAGGGAAAGAGAGATGGGAGAGGAAAGAGAGATGGGAGAGGGAAAGAGAGATGGGAGAGGGAAAGAGAGATGGGAGAGGGAAAGAGAGATGGGAGAGGGAAAGAGAGATGGGAGAGATGGGAGAGGGAAAGAGAGATGGGAGAGGGAAAGAGATGGGAAAGAGATGAGATGGGAAGAGATGGGAGATGGGAGAGGGAAAGAGATGGGAGAGGGTAAGAGAGATGGGAGAGGGTAAGAGAGATGGGAGAGGGTAAGAGAGATGGGAGAGGGTAAGCGAGATGGAGAGGGAAAGAGAGATGAGAGATGGGAGAGGGAAAGAGATGGGAGAGGGAAAGAGATGGGAGAGGGAAAGAGATGGGAGAGGGAAAGAGATGGGAAAGAGATGAGAGATGGGAAGAGATGGGAGATGGGAGAGGGAAAGAGATGGGAGAGGGAAAGAGATGGGAAAGAGATATGGGAGAGGGAAAGAGATGGGAAAGAGATATGGGAGAGGGAAAGAGAGATGGGAGAGGGAAAGA
The DNA here is from genome assembly GCF_021184085.1 of Oncorhynchus gorbuscha. Lineage (NCBI taxonomy): Eukaryota > Metazoa > Chordata > Actinopteri > Salmoniformes > Salmonidae > Oncorhynchus > Oncorhynchus gorbuscha. The sequence continues at coordinate 54,768,259 of NC_060177.1, read as the reverse complement.
GAGATGGGAGAGGGAAAGAGAGATGGGAGAGGGAAAGAGAGATGGGAGAGGGAAAGAGAGATGGGAGAGGGAAAGAGAGATGGGAGAGGGAAAGAGAGATGGGAGAGGGAAAGAGATGAGAGATGGGAGAGGGAAAGAGATGGGAGAGGGAAAGAGATGGGAAAGAGATGAGAGATGGGAAGAGATGGGAGATGGGAGAGGGAAAGAGATGGGAGAGGGAAAGAGATGGGAAAGAGATATGGGAGAGGGAAAGAGATGGGAAAGAGATATGGGAGAGGGAAAGAGAGATGGGAGAGGGAAAGAGAGATGGGAGAGGGAAAGAGATGGGAGAGGGTAAGAGAGATGGGAGAGGGAAAGAGAGATGGGAGAGGGAAAGAGAGATGAGAGATGGGAGAGGGAAAGAGATGGGAGAGGGAAAGAGATGGGAAAGAGATGAGAGATGGGAAGAGATGGGAGATGGGAGAGGGAAAGAGATGGGAGAGGGAAAGAGATGGGAAAGAGATATGGGAGAGGGAAAGAGATGGGAAAGAGATATGGGAGAGGGAAAGAGAGATGGGAGAGGGAAAGAGAGATGGGAGAGGGAAAGAGAGATGGGAGAGGGAAAGAGAGATGGGAGAGGGTAAGAGAGATGGGAGAGGGTAAGAGAGATGGGAGAGGGAAAGCGAGATGGGAGAGGGAAAGCGAGATGGGAGAGGGAAAGCGATGGGGGAGAGGGAAAGCGATGGGAGAGGGAAAGAGATATGGGAGAGGGAAAGAGAGATGAGAGATGGGAGAGGGAAAGAGATGGGAGAGGGAAAGAGATGGGAGAGGGAAAGAGATGAGAGATGGGAAGAGATGGGAGATGGGAGAGGGGAAGAGATGGGAGAGGGAAAGAGATGGGAAAGATATATGGGAGAGGGAAAGAGATGGGAAAGAGATATGGGAGAGGGAAAGAGAGATGGGAGAGGGAAAGAGAGATGGGAGAGGGAAAGAGAGATGGGAGAGGGAAAGAGATGGGAAAGAGATATGGGAGAGGGAAAGAGAGATGGGAGAGGGAAAGAGAGATGGGAGAGGGAAAGAGAGATGGGAGAGGGAAAGAGAGATGGGAGAGGGAAAGAGAGATGGGAGAGGGAAAGAGAGATGGGAGGGTAAGAGGATGGGAAAGAGAGATGGGAGAGGGAAAGAGGGAGAGGGAAAAGAGATGGGAGAGGGAAAGAGAGATGGGAGAGGGAAAGAGAGATGGGAGAGGGAAAGAGAGATGGGAGAGGGAAAGAGAGATGGGAGAGGGAAAGAGGGAGAGGGAAAGAGAGATGGGAGAGGGAAAGAGAGATGGGAGAGGGAAAGAGAGATGGGAGAGGGAAAGAGAGATGGGAAAGAGAGATGGGAGAGGGAAAGAGAGATGGGAGAGGGAAAGAGAGATGGGAGAAGGAAAGAGAGATGGGAGAGGGAAAGAGAGATGGGAGAGGGAAAGAGAGATGGGAGAGGGAAAGAGAGATGGGAGAGGGAAAGAGAGATGGGAGAGGGTAAGAGAGATGGGAGAGGGTAAGAGAGATGGGAAAGAGAGATGGGAGAGGGAAAGAGGGAGAGGGAAAGAGAGATGGGAGAGGGAAAGAGAGATGGGAAAGAGAGATGGGAGAGGGAAAGAGAGATGGGAGAGGGAAAGAGAGATGGGAGAGGGAAAGAGAGATGGGAGAGGGAAAGAGAGATGGGAGAGGGAAAGAGAGATGGGAGAGGGAAAGAGAGATGGGAGAGGGAAAGAGAGATGGGAGAGGGTAAGAGAGATGGGAGAGGGTAAGAGAGATGGGAGATGGGAGAGGGAAAGAGATGAGAGATGGGAGAGGGAAAGAGATGGGAGAGGGAAAGAGATGGGAGAGGGAAAGAGATGGGAAAGAGATGGGAGAGGGAAAGAGATGGGAGAGGGAAAGAGAGATGGGAAGAGATGGGAGATGGGAGAGGGAAAGAGATGGGAGAGGGAAAGAGAGATGGGAGAGGGAAAGAGATGAGAGATGGGAGAGGGAAAGAGATGAGAGATGGGAGAGGGAAAGAGATGAGAGAGGGAAAGGGATGGGAGAGGGAAAGAGAGATGGGAGAGGGAGAGAGATGGGAGAGGGAGAGAGATGGGAGAGGGAAAGAGAGATGGGAGAGGGAAAGAGATGGGAGATGGGAGAGGGAAAGAGATGGGAAAGAGATATGGGAGAGGGAAAGAGAGATGGGAGAGGGAAAGAGAGATGGGAGAGGGAAAGAGAGATGGGAGAGGGAGAGGGAAAGAGAGATGGGAGAGGGAAAGAGAGATGGGAGAGGGAAAGAGAGATGGGAGAGGGAAAGAGAGAAGGAGGGAGAAAGGAAAAGATAAAGACAGTCAGATCGTGTGAGCGGTTAATTCAGCTTTCTGGATGTGTGCAATTCACCATCTGTGTGTGTGTGTGCGTCTATGCGGTGTCTTACTTAACAATTCAACAAGGACAGTTAATAAACAGCTAATACACAGTTAACACAATTTATTGGACACAGTGTGAAGTCAGGCAGAACCCTTAGCTGTACTTTCTAGAGGAATTACAGTAGCCTCCACCATTCTCACATTCTTTTAAATGATTATTAATGGAAAATAAAACACAAATATATCTTGATTAGATAAGTATTCAACCCCCTGAGTCAATACATGTTTGAATCACCTTTGTCAGTTATTACAGCTGTGATTATTTCTGAGTAAGTCTCTAAGAGCTTTGCACACCTGGGTTGTACAGTATTTTCCCATTATTCCTTAGGTCTATCAAGATGGTTGTTGATCATTGCTAGACAGCCATTTTCATGTCTTGCCATAGATTCTCAAGACGATTTAAGTCAAAACTGTAACTAGGCCACTCAGTAACATTCAATGTCATCTTGTTAAGCAAACAGTGTATAATTGGCCTGGTGTTTTAGGTAATTGTCCTGCTGAAAGGTGAATTTGTCTCCCAGTGTCTGTTGGAAAGCAGACTGAACAAGGTTTTCCTCTAGGATTTTGCCTGTGCTTAGCTCTATTACATTTCCTTTTATCCTAAAAAAACTCCCTAGTCATTGCCGATGACAAGCATACCCATAACATGTTGCCGCCACCACCATGCTTGAAAATATGAAGAGTGGTACTCAGTGATGTGTTTGCCCCAAACATAAGAATTTCTATTCAGCATTTTACAGATAATTGTATTTGTGGGGTACAGAGGCGCAGTAGTCATTTAAAAATCATGTTAAACACTATTATTGCACACAGAGTGCGTCCTTGCAATTTACTATGTGACTTGTTAAGCACATTTTTACTCCTGAACTTATTCAGGCTTGACATAACAACAGGGTTGAATACTTATTGACTCAATACATTCAATACATTGTATTGACTCAATACAAGTCATTTGTAAACATTTATAAAAACATGATTCCAATTTGACATTATAGTGTATTGTGACACAAAATTGCAATTGGATCCATTTTAAATTCAGACTGTAAACCCAACAAAATGTGGAAAAAGTCAAGGGATGTGAATACTTTCTGAACGCGCTGTAGTGTTGCTATATGTCCCTGTTACATTCCAGTCTTTACTATGTCCTGGGAGGAAACTAGGTGAAATTTCTGTGCACTTAATAGCGTCCTATAGAAGGTGACCATGGCTACCATGGGATGCAACTCATTTTTAGTTACCTAAAGGTATTTTCTGAAGACTATTTTATATTATGCATTTAGCATGTATTCTACAACTCAATTAGATGCTGTAAAAAGGTATTGCCCACCATTGTATTCCATAGAAGGACGTTTGTGGTAGCATACCTATAGCACTTACTGTGTCAACTATACGGGTGAGCTTCTAATAGGGGTTAGTGTTTTGTGAGTGGCAAAGATTAGCCTGTGTTAGCGTCAGTAGCTAATCTCATTGAGGAGATTCTCCAGGGCATCATCAGTTCTATTTCTCTCTTGTGAGCTGCACTTCATCTTGAACCTCAGTACCAGATCTGCTGGTAAGGACCTGCTGGTAGCTCCCACAATTATAAACCCTGCCCATCTGGTACTCCAGACAGGCTAAAGCAAACACTCAACGTATTTGAATGATTTCAAATAGTATTTTAACCCAGGTCTTCTCTAACCTCAGTGCTCAGAATAGTGTCCTTATAAAAACAAAGTCCTATTTCATTATAGCCTCTTTGTTTTAAGCAGTGCCTTCATATTAATTTTCATAAAATACTGATATTGTGTGTCTGTATGTGTGAGAGAGAGAGAGAGAGAGAGAGAGAGAGAGAGAGAGAGAGAGAGAGAGAGAGAGGGAAAGAGAGAGTGCAGGTGAAGCGAACACTTTGATTGTCTTTGTGATCAATTTGGCTCTTTGCGAAAGATGCCCCTGGGGCCACTTTGGGGAAAACCTTGTTAGACTGAGTTAAATTGTGGCCTGAGGCGAGCTATTAGCGTCCATCCCTGAGAGAGAGAGAGAGAGAGAGACACACACACACACACACACACACACACACACACACACACACACACACACACACACACACACACACACACACACACACACACACACACACACACACACACACACACACACACACACACACACACACACACACACACACACACACACACACACACACACACACTCTCTCCCTCTCTCTCTGTGTCACACACACACAAGGCAAGTGGCAAGTGTTGTAGTTTGGTCCAAATATTTGTGCATGTCCACTAATTTGTCTGTGGATTACGGTAACACTTATTTTAGTATAATTGATATTTACATTTACATTTAAGTCATTTAGCAGACGCTCTTATCCAGAGCGACTTACAAATTGGTGCATTCACCTTATGACATCCAGTGGGACAGTCACTTAACAATAGTGCATCTAAAACTTAGGGGGGGTGGGGTGAGAGGGATTACTGATATGTTTAGCCTCCATTCCTTTGGGTCCATGTGATTCGCTAGTGTCCTCCAGCCAAGATGTGGTAGAATCTGCATGTTTGTAACGCTATAGCTCTCTTGTTTTCGCTCTCTTTCTCCCTATTAGTCCTACCCTCTACCCTCCCCCTCTCTCACACACAAACACACAACACACACACACAATGTCATCTACAATTAGGATTAAGACCATAGGAAGAACAGTGTGAGGTTAAGGGAGGGTTAAGGAGCAGGCAGTGACGACAAAATCATTTTTTTCTCAAACCAGAATAGGTGGGACGCTACGATGACAGTATGTGTGTCCATGCCTCCATGTGGTTGTTGATCATTGCTAGACAGCCATTTTCATGTTTACTTATTTTTGTACACTCCAGCAAACACATGATTTAGATCCTTCTTATCATTATCTCTGCACACAGTGTGTAGGCTACCCCTGCTCTCAGAGCAGAGGGGGAGAGACCAGGTGCTGTGGTCACACACATCATCCTTGGACTTGTTCCTTCCAGTCCGATGCCCCCCCCCCCCTCTCTCAGGCCTGAAAGAGAGGTCAGAGGTCAATCCCGGAGAGGCCTTACAAGTCACAGAGGATGGTGCTGGGAAGGAGATGGCACAGTGTACTTGAGAGGTAGACCCGAGGGGGCAGGGGGTGGGAGGGACAGGTTGGGGGCGATGGGATTGGGTCCACCCTGTGGAGTATTTCCCACGCCTCCTTTGCATGCCTCCCCATCTCAGGGCCACTCACTAGGAACCCCACAATGTGTTGTGTGGGCTTCACTTCTAGTGGGCAGGGGGGTGGAGGCATGCAAGGGAGACGTGGGAAATACTCCACAGGGTGGAGAAAAATACTGTATACTCATGCACACAGCTGTACTTAAAAAATGGGATGTATCAACGCTACATAAACACTATAGAAACACTGTCGTGTGCGTATGTATGAGTGCATTTGTACGTGTGTATACATATGTACACTTTTGTGCGCGTGCACGTGTGTCTGTGTGTGTGAATCGATGCGTTGAATGTCAGCCAGTGGCCCCCTTCTGTTCCCTCTCTGGGGTGTACAATCGGAGCACAGAGCTGGATTCCATGAGCCCAGCGCAGCTGATCCCAGACCTGCCCCATGAGCAATTACCCACAGAGCATTGCGGCAAACTGGACGAGCCTGTGCCCTCTTACACATGGGAGGGGAGGAGGGCAAGGGGGGGAGTAACTAACATCCTTGATGCATCATGGCTACTGTCAACTGGACAAAGACATGTTTGCCCCCACAACACAGGGCAGGCATCAGGGGAGGGAAGGGGGATGGGGGATAGTTCCCTACTTGCCTGCCCTGTGTTACTCTTCACTCCAGCAGACTGTACGGAGCCCATGGAGACAGTGCCAACCATACAGACAGGCCTGAGTAATTACCTACAATACCCGGCTGCTGCCATGATGCCAGAGCTGTCCAAGTGGGTCAATGTAGCCGTTGCTGACCCTAGTGAAAACACAGGTGTGTATGTGTGAGCAGCAATACAAGTAGCTACATAACCCCTATTGTTGCTACTCCACGCTCCCATCCCATGTAACAGCATGCTGAACATAGTACAGCCCCGGGTGTGTTTTTTTTTGTAGCTAGTCCCCTCTAGTTAATAGATGAAACATGCATGTCCAATCTGCCCCTCCTGTTCACCCTTACACAAATAGCCCCTATGGCTGTTGAAATACAGCAACACCTAGTGGTAGAAAGATCACCCCACAGTTTATTGCTGTTCTAAGAAGGGCTTGTATTGCGCTTGGTATTGATGTGTTTTTGTAAGAGGGGGGGGTTGGATCAGCTATGAAATTAGCAGATAGAATTGGAGTCTATCAAATACCATTACTGCATCATTTATAATCTCCTTATTATATAGGTTTGATTATGCCCCTACTCGCCTCTTTCCTAGTTGAAGGACTTGGTGGAAAACATTACAATTCAATATATAATGTTTATTTCCTAATCATACTGGATTCCAAGTTTATCAGACAATCAACCAATCACTCTAATCTTAATTCCATCACTCAGATTTCCACAGACTAACCCATCTTTGCCATCTTCCCTACCTGACTAACCCATCTTGCCTACCTGACTAACCCATCTTGCCTACCTGACTAACCCATCTTGCCTACCTGACTAACCCATCTTGCCTACCTGACTAACCCATCTTGCCTACCTGACTAACCCATCTTGCCTACCTGACTAACCCATCTTGCCTACCTGACTAACCCATCTTGCCTACCTGACTAACCCATCTTGCCCAGGTAGGTGAAGGACCTCACATCCTCCAGTGGTTCTTTGAGGGTGATTTGGATTGGTTGTTTTATTGAACCTTTATTTAACTAGACAGGTCAGTTAAGAACAAATTCTCATTTACAACGAAGACCTACCAAAAGGCCTCTCCTACAGGGACGGGGGGCCTGGGATTAAAATGAATAAATACAATATAAATATAGGACGAAACACACATCACAACAAGAGCGACAACACAACACTACATAAAGAGACCTAAAACAACAATATAGCAAGGCAGCAACACATGACAACACAGCATGGTAGCAACACAACACGACAACAACATCGTAGCAACACAACATGGTAGTGGCACAAAACATGGTACAAACGTTATTGGGCACAGACAACAGCACAAAGGGCAAGAAGGTAGAGACACCAATACATCACACAGAGCAGCCACGACTGGCAGTAAGAGTGTCCATGATTGAGTCTGAATGAAGAGCTTGAGATAAAACTGTCCAGTTTGAGTGTTTGTTGCAGCTCGTTCCAGTCGCAAGCTGCAGCGAACTGAAAAGAGGAGCGACTTAGGGATGTGTGTGCTTTGGGGACCTTTTAACAGAATGTGACTGGCGGAACGGGTGCTTGTATGTGGAGGATGAGGGCTGCAGTAGATATCTCAGATAGGGGGGAGTGAGGCCTAAGAGCGTTTTATAAATACCTATCAACCAGTGGGTCTTGTGACAGATATACAGAGACGACCAGTTTACAGAGGAGTAAAGAATGCAGTGATGTGTCCTATAAGGAGCGTTGGTGGCAAATCTGATGGCTAAATGGTAAAGAGCATCTAGCCGCTCAAGAGCACCCTTATCTGCCGATCTATGAATTGTGTTTCCCTTGGTGACAGGCAGTGGCTGAGACAGCAGATTTTCGGACTTTATAAACTGCACTCTTTGAGAGAGGTAGTTAGCAAACGAGGCCAAAGACCCCTCAGAGACACCAATACTCCTTAGCCGGCCCAGAAGAATGGAATGGTCTACCGTATCAAAAGCTTTGGCCAAGTCAATAAAAATAGCAGCACAATATTGCTTAGAATCAAGGACAATGGCGACATTATTGAGGACCGTTAAGGTTGCAGTAACACATCCATAACCTGAGCGGAAACCAGATTGCATTCCCAAGAGAATACTATAGACATCAAGAAAGCCAGTCAGTTGATTATTGACAAGTTTTTCCAACACTATTGATAAACAGGGCAAATAGGAAGATAGGCCTATTTCTATTTCTATCACAGTTAGGATCAGCTTGATCTCCCCCTTTAAATAAAGGACGAACCGTGGCTGCCTTCCAAGCAATGGGAACCTCCCCAGAAAGGAGAGACAGACTTGGCGATGGTAGGGGCAACAACCTTAAAGAAGAAAGGGGTCTGACCCAGATGGATTTAAGGAGATCCTTTAGCACCTCGGACTCAGTGACTGACTGCAGCGAGAAACTTTGTAGCGGGGCAGGGGGAAAAGAGAGAAGCATCGGGATAGTCACATTAGAAGAGGTGTGTCATGTGTCAGTGTGCAGCGGTGAGGACGGAGTCAGGCGCAGGACACAGAACTGAGTAAAATAACGTACTTTACTTAAAGAAACAACCATAAAATTCCACGCAGGGAAAACACACCATAACACAGCAGTCTAACATTCAACAAGGAACAATCACGCACAAAACATATTGGGAACCAGAGGGTTAAATAGGGAAAATAATTATAATGTAATGGGAACCAGGTGTGTACAATCAAGACAAAACAAATAGAAAAAGAAACGTAGATCGGTTGCAGCTAGAAAGCCGGTGACAACGACCGCCGAACGAACAAGGAGAGGCAACAACTTTGGCGGACGTCGTGACAGGGTGGGAGATGAGGAAATGTTGGATGGGCAAGGAGGCAAATAGGAATCCTGACTTAATCAAGTGGTGATTAAAGAGCTCAGCCATGTGCTTCTTGTCAGTAACAACCACATCATCAACATTAAGAAGCATGGCAGCTGTGAGGAGGAGGGTTTATTCTCCAGGTCTTTAACCGTTTCCCAGAACGTCTTGGGGTTGGACCCATAGAGAGAGAACTGCTCCTTAAAGTAACTAACTTTGGCCTTCTGGATAGCCTGAGTACACTTATTTCTCATTTGCCTGAACTAGAGCCAGTCAGCCTGAGTATGCTGGTGCCGAACCTTTCACCAAATGCAATTCTTGGAGGTGGAGTAACTCTGCAAGATCACAGTCGAACCAGGGGCTGAACAGTTGTTGTGTCATGTATTGTCATGTCTTGTCCCTGTGCTTTCTCTTCTCTTCGTTTCCCCCTGCTGTCGTATTAGGTTTCTTTCTCTCTCTCTATCGTTCCGTTCCTGCTCCCAGCTGTTCCTCATTCTCCTAACGACCTCGTTTACTCTCTCACACCTGTCCCCTATTTTGCCCTCTGATTAGGTCCCTATTTCTCTCTCGGTTTCTGCCTCTGTCCTTGTCGGATTCTTGTTTGCTGTTTGCTGTGTCCTTGTTCCGTCCTGTCGTGTTTTGCCTTTTCATCAGATGCTGCGTGTGAGCAGGTGTCTCTGTCCGCTACGGTCCGCGCCTACCCGAAGGGACCTGCAGTCTGTTGCCACTTATCCTGCAATTCTCCTCAACAACTAAGAGGATTTATGTTTTCCCTGTTTGGACATTTCCTGTAAAGGATTGAGGATTATGTTTTCTCTGTTTGGACTTTAAAAAACTCAGTTTCTGTTAAGTCGCTTTTGGGTCCTCACTCACCTGCATAACAGAAGAATCCGACCAAGAATGGACCCAGCGACAACGGATCCTCGCTACTCAGCCGTCGAGATCCAGGGAGCGATGCTCGGCAGACACGAGCAGGAATTGTCTGCTGCTCGGCATGCCGTTGAGACCCTGGCCGCTCAGGTCTCCGACCTCTCAAAACAGTTTCACAATCTCCGTCTCGATCCACCAGCTACTTCCTGGGCTTCCGAGTCTCCTGAGCCCAGAATTAATAACCCACCGTGTTACCCTGGGCAGCCCACTGAATGCCGCTCGTTTCTCACCCAGTGTGATATTGTGTTCTCTCTCCAGCCCAACACATACTCAAGGGGTAGAGCTCGTATCGCCTACGTCATATCTCTCCTTACTGGACGGGCTCGTGAGTGGGGCACGGCAATCTGGGAGGCAAGGGCTGAGTATACTAACGAGTATCAGAACTTTAAAGAGGAGATGATACGGGTTTTTGATCGTTCAGTTTTTGGGAAAGAGGCTTCCAGGGCCCTGGCTTCCCTATGTCAAGGTGATCGATCCATAACGGATTACTCTATAGAGTTTCGCACTCTTGCTGCCTCCAGTGACTGGAACGAGCCGGCGTTGCTCGCTCGTTTTCTGGAGGGTCTCCACGCTGAGGTTAAGGATGAGATTCTCTCCCGGGAGGTTCCTTCCAGCGTGGATTCTTTGATTGAACTCGCCATCCGCATAGAACGACGGGTAGATCTTCGTCACCGAGCTCGTGGAAGAGAGCTCGCGTTAACAGTGTCCCCCCTCTCCGCATCACTACCATCTCCCCCCACTGGCTCAGGTGTTGAGCCCATGCAGCTGGGGGGGTATTCGCATCTCGACTAAGGAGAGGGAACGGAGAATCACCAACCGCCTCTGTCTCTATTGCGGTTCCGCTGGACATTTTGTCATTTCATGTCCAGTAAAAGCCAGAGCTCATCAGTAAGCGGAGGGCTACTGGTGAGCGCTACTACTCAGGTCTCTCCGTCAAGATCCTGTACTACCTTGTCGGTCCATCTACGCTGGACCGGTTCGGCAGCTTCCTGCAGTGCCTTGATAGACTCTGGGGCTGAGGGCTGTTTTATGGACGAAGCCTGGGCTCGGGAACATGACATTCCTCTCAGACAGTTAGGGGAGCCCACGGCCATGTTCGCCTTGGATGGTAGTCCTCTCCCCAGTATATTATGTGAAACACTACCTTTAACCCTCACAGTTTCTGGTAACCATAGTGAAACCATTTCTTTTTTGATTTTTCGTTCACCTTTTACACCTGTTGTTTTGGGTCATCCCTGGCTAGTGTGTCATAATCCTTCTATTAATTGGTCTAGTAATTCTATCTTATGCTGGAACGTTTCTTGTCATGTGAAATGTTTAATGTCTGCTATCCCTCCTGTTTCTTCTGCCCCCTCTTCACAGGAGGAGCCTGGTGATTTGACAGGGGTGCCGGAGGAATATCATGATCTGCGCACGGTCTTCAGTCGGTCCAGGGCCACCTCCCTTCCTCCTCACCGGTCGTATGATTGTAGTATTGATCTCCTTCCGGGGACCACTCCCCCCCGGGGTAGACTATACTCTCTGTCGGCTCCCGAACGTAAGGCTCTCGAAGATTATCTGTCTGTTGCTCTCGACGCCGGTACCGTAGTGCCTTCTTCCTCTCCCGCCGGAGCGGGGGTTTTTTTTGTTAAGAAAAAGGACAGTACCCTGCGCCCCTGCGTGGATTATCGAGGGCTGAATGACATAACGGTTAAGAATCGTTATCCGCTTCCCCTTATGTCGTCAGCCTTCGTGATTCTGCAGGGAGCCAGGTTCTTTACTAAGTTGGACCTTCGTAACGCTTACCATCTCGTGCGCATCAGGGAGGGGGACAAGTGGAAAACGGCGTTTAACACTCCGTTAGGGCATTTTGAATACCGGGTTCTGCCGTTCGGTCTCGCTAATGCTCCAGCTGTCTTTCAGGCATTAGTGAATGATGTACTGAGAGATATGCTGAACATCTTTGTTTTCGTTTACCTTGACGATATCCTGATTTTTTTCACCATCACTCCAGATTCATGTTCAGCACGTTCGACGTGTTCTCCAGCGCCTTTTAGAGAATTGTCTTTATGTGAAGGCTGAGAAGTGCGCTTTTCATGTCTCCTCCGTCACATTTCTCGGTTCTGTTATTTCCGCTGAAGGCATTCAGATGGATCCCGCTAAGGTCCATGCTGTCAGCGATTGGCCCGTCCCTAAGTCACGTGTCGAGCTGCAGCGCTTTCTCGGTTTCGCAAATTTCTATTGGCGTTTCATTCGTAATTTCGGTCAAGTGGCAGCCCCTCTCACAGCCCTTACTTCTGTCAAGACGTGCTTTAAGTGGTCCGTTTCCACCCAGGGAGCTTTTGATCTCCTCAAGAAGCGTTTTACATCCGCTCCTATCCTTGTTACTCCTGACGTCACTAAACAATTCATTGTCGAGGTTGACGCGTCAGAGGTGGGCGTGGGAGCCATTCTGTCCCAGCGCTCCCATTCTGACGATAAGGTTCATCCTTGCGCTTATTTTTCTCATCGCCTGTCGCCGTCGGAACGTAACTATGATGTGGGAAACCGCGAACTGCTCGCCATCTGCTTAGCCCTAGGCGAATGGCGACAGTGGTTGGAGGGGGCGACCGTTCCTTTTGTCGTTTGGACTGACCATAAGAACCTTGAGTACATCCGTTCTGCCAAACGACTCAATGCGCGTCAGGCTCGTTGGGCGTTGTTTTTCGCTCGTTTCGAGTTCGTGATTTCTTATCGTCCGGGCACTAAGAACACCAAGCCTGATGCTTTATCCCGTCTCTTCAGTTCTTCTGTAGCCTCTACCGACCCCGAGGGGATTCTCCCTGAGGGGCGTGTTGTCGGGTTGACTGTCTGGGGAATTGAGAGACAGGTAAAGCAAGCACTCACTCACACTCCGTCACCGCGCGCTTGTCCTAGTAACCTTCTTTTCGTTCCCGTTTCTACTCGTCTGGCCGTTCTTCAGTAGGCTCACTCTGCCAAGTTAGCTGGCCACCCCGGCGTTCGGGGTACGCTTGCTTCTATTCGCCAGCGTTTTTGGTGGCCTACTCAGGAGCGTGACACGCGCCGTTTCGTGGCTGCTTGTTCGGACTGCGCGCAGACTAAGTCAGGTAACTCTCCTCCTGCCGGTCGTCTCAGACCGCTTTCCATTCCCTCTCGACCATGGTCTCACATCGCCTTAGACTTTATTACCGGTCTGCCTTCGTCAGCGGGGAAGACTGTTATTCTAACGGTTGTCGATAGGTTCTCTAAGGCGGCTCATTTTATTCCCCTCGCTAAGCTTCCTTCCGCTAAAGAGACGGCACAAATCATCATTGAGAATGTGTTCAGAATTCATGGCCTTCCGTCAGACGCCGTTTCGGACAGAGGTCCGCAATTCACGTCTCAGTTTTGGAGGGAGTTTTGTCGTTTGATTGGGGCTTCCGTCAGTCTCTCTTCCGGTTTTCATCCCCAGTCTAACGGTCAAGCAGAACGGGCCAATCAGACTATTGGTCGCATCTTACGCAGTCTTTCCTTTCAAAACCCTGCATCTTGGGCAGAACAGCTCCCCTGGGCAGAATACGCTCACAACTCGCTTCCTTCGTCTGCGACCGGGCTATCTCCTTTTCAGAGTAGCCTTGGGTACCAGCCCCCTCTGTTCTCGTCCCAGCTCGCCGAGTCCAGCGTTCCCTCCGCTCAGGCTTTTGTCCAACGTTGTGAGCGCACCTGGAAGAGGGTCAGGTCTGCACTTTGCCGTTATAGGGCGCAGACTGTGAGAGCCGCTAATAAGCGTAGGACTAAGAGTCCTAGGTATTGTCGCGGTCAGAGAGTATGGCTCTCCACTCTCCACTCGTAACCTTCCCCTTCTCCTGTGTCAAGCCTTTTCTTCGCGCCCCCGTTCGTTCGTCCCCCCCATCCTTGTCGAGGGCGCACCTATCTACAGGGTCCGGAAGATTATGGACATGCGTTCACGGGGACGTGGTCACCAGTACTTAGTGGATTGGGAGGGGTACGGTCCTGAGGAGAGGAGTTGGGTTCCATCTCGGGACGTGCTGGACCGTTCGCTGATCGATGATTTCCTCCGTTGCCGCCAGGTTTCCTCCTCGAATGCGCCAGGAGGCGCTCGGTGAGTGGGGGGGTACTGTCATGTATTGTCATGTCTTGTCCCTGTGATTTCTCTTCTCTTCGTTTCCCCCTGCTGTCGTATTAGGTTTCTTTCTCTCTCTCTATCGTTCCGTTCCTGCTCCCAGCTGTTCCTCATTCTCCTAACGACCTCGTTTACTCTCTCACACCTGTCCCCTATTTTGCCCTCTGATTAGGTCCCTATTTCTCTCTCGGTTTCTGCCTCTGTCCTTGTCGGATTCTTGTTTGCTGTTTGCTGTGTCCTTGTTCCGTCCTGTCGTGTTTTGCCTTTTCATCAGATGCTGCGTGTGAGCAGGTGTCTCTGTCCGCTACGGTCCGCGCCTACCCGAAGGGACCTGCAGTCTGTTGCCGCTTATCCTGCAATTCTCTTCAACAACTAAGAGGATTTATGTTTTCCCTGTTTGGACATTTCCTGTAAAGGATTGAGGATTATGTTTTCTCTGTTTGGACTTTAAGAAACTCAGTTTCTGTTAAGTCGCTTTTGGGTCCTCACTCACCTGCATAACATGTTGAACCTTATTATCTTGGTTTTGTTTCTGTGGATATGGAGTCCTAGTTGGGATGATGTGGTGTCCAGGTCTGGTATTGTATCTTGTATTTGCTCTTGACTGTGTGACAGGAGTGCTAGATCGTCTGCAAAGTTGAGGTCGTCAAACTGTGTCCATAGAAACCACCGTATGCCATTTCGCCTGTTCCCTGTTGTCTTCCTCATGATCCAGTCGATGGCTACCGGGAAAAGGAACGGAGACATCCCTCTGCTTGTTCTGCCATCATAAGTGGGGCAGATTTATATAATAGTTTAAATTGAAAAGAACAGATTGATGCTTCAGTTGTTGTTTTGTACATCAGTTCATAAACCCCGATGCCATGATTTTGGCACATACAAAACCTGTTCCCAACAATCTTGAATTTGAAGCGGCATAGTTATCAAACCTCTCGACTTTAAGTGAAACTGATACATTTTAGGCCACGCTTTGTTTTTCATTGGAGGCAGACAAATCGTTGAATTCCTTTCTCTTTTGAGGAATTGCCTCTTCCATTTTTGTGGCAGAGCTTCAATGAGTTGGCTATAATTTGGGATGGAATATACATCACCATACACCTTTGTTAATAGCTTGTGTGACAATTTTACCTTCCAATGTCATTCAGAAACATATTTTATGCATTTCTCCCAAGAAAATGTCCTCTATTAGTACATTGGCGTTTTAACCACATTATTTGCTGTAATACTTGTTCTGCCTCATCTGGAGGATGATATTGGAATTGTAACCAACTCTGTATTGCTTCATTTAAAAAGGATCATACTTTAAGCAGGGATCCATTATCAATCCACCAGAAATGGTTGGTTTTAATCTGTATAACGGCAAAAAGACCACTTTGAACCTTGGATGTGCCGCGCTTAATAGTCTGCTGCAAAACCAGTTTGGATTTAAATATCATTTTGAGAGAGGTTTAATGCCTTAATATGTCCTCATTTTAACCCTCCTCACTCATGTTCATAATACAAAAAGGTGGCCGTTTAATGGTTTGCCATTCCAAATCAAAAGAAATGTCTTGCATGGCTTGAAAAAGGACTCTCCTGGAGTCCGCAGAGCCATGAATAAATATGGAACCTGCGGTATCAATAGGACATTCATCTGGGTCGTGTTCCGTAGATGGACAGGTATTTCCTTTTCACAGTTTCAACATCCTATCTATTTTTACGTTTTCTGGGATATGTACATCGAGCACATCAACTTCCGCCCATTTAATCAGGAGACCACATGGCAATTTCAAGTTTTGATGTTGTCTTGCTTTGTGTGTGTGTGTGTGTGTTCTTTATAAATTGAGTTATGGTAAGCCAGTGCTCATGTACGGATGCTCCCATCTCCTCTAATGAAGCTAATTAAGGCTCTATTTAGAGAGTTGGGAACCCAGGAGACTGAGTGGAGTTCCTCACTTCATTAAAAATCAATTAACACACTCCACGTGCCAGTTCACTACACATCACTCACTGCACCAACCAGACTACCCTACAAAACTGTCTCCCTTACTTTTTTGTAACCCACCTGTCTGTCTGTCTCTCTGTTTGTTGGTGTCTGTGTCTCTCTCTCTCTCTCTCTCTCTCTCTCTCTCTCTCTCTCTCTCTCTCTCTCTCTCTCTCTCTCTCTCTCTCTCTCTCTCTCTTTGAGGAGTTGAGGAGATTGTAGGGCTGAGCTCCTCTTAGCCATGGAATCGCCAGCTCTGCACTCTTACATAACCTTTGGATAACAAACAGCCAGCCAGTCAGAGGGTCAGAGGGCAGCCACGCCCACACAGCCAGCCAGTCAGAGGGCCTAGGAATCATTCATGCAGCTATTTATCTGCTATCTATCTGTTCTAAACTCATGTAGAATAGGATCCTGAAGCACGTGTTCCATATATACAGTAGTAACTGCACTCAATGTACCTGTCTGCAGTACTACTATGTAAATACACTGTTTTAGAGCCACTTGATTTGACTTTGGTGAAAAATGCAACCAGTGTTGGCACACCAAGTAAGAGGCAGTAAGAAGGGTAGGATGGTGATGGTAAGCAAGAAATACTCCATAGTTTGGTGACATCACTTCCTGTAGGCGTGTGTGTGACCGCTCAGCAAATCATTGCTCTGACAGGCAGACGACAGAAGCGAGTGGGTGGTCGTCTTAGCAACAGCCAAGCTGTCACGACTGGCTCCTTATTCCACCTGACAGGCCCGGTGGCTATGCACACACACTCTCTAACACACACACACACACACACAATCTCTAACACACATAGACATACACACACACACACACACAGACACTCTCAAACACACACATAAGAATACAGACGCCTACACACAAATTGAAATACACAAAATCATCCAAAAGCTTACACACTCATACACACTCATACACACTCACCCACATGAACACAGCTGGATTATAATCTTTGTCGGTTCACACACCCCTCAAAACGTTATTATAAACTGTAGACTGGTCAGTTGATAAATGCGTTTTTAAGATGTCCTTCCTTGAAGTTCAATTAGGAGTTGTTCCTAAAGGAGCTACAAAGAGACATTCTGGGGAATATAGCAGAACGTGGTTGTAAATGAGAGCGGCTGAACACACACACAAACACAGTGTTGTTCTCTCTTTTACTGCCATTTCCTGAGGCACAACTGACCTGTTTTTCACAGTATAAATAGACATCTTCACTGCATCACACTGTGTGTGTGTTCTTTCCCAGTCCGGCCCAGTTCGGCCCAGTCCAGCCCCGCTGCGCTGACCCAGTTTGGCACTGGCCAGGAACTGGTGGAAGTGGGTCACCTCTAGAACAAACCCAGAGAGTCCTTCCTTCATATCACTCACAGTCCCAGTCCACCCCCCCCCCCCCCCCCCCCCCCCCGGACACACAGCTAATGACTCACATTCACAATGGGTATGTAGGGCTTGTAGATCGATAAGGGAAAGGAATAGGTGGAAGATTATATAAATGGGGGTAAATACAAACTGTCCTGTCTGCTGAAGGTTTTCAGCTCTCAAGAGGGCCTTGTCTTACCCCTCATCAGTTTTAACCCCTACTGACTCTGTCTGTCTGTCTCATAATAGTGTCCTGGGTCGTGTGGGGTCAGGATCTAAATAACCTTGTGTCACCACATGGTCTTAGACTCCGGGGTCACAGAGGTCAGGGTCATTAAACCTGCAGTCGGACCCTCTCTTACTCAGGCTTTGTGGGGTGAGTGGGACATCCCTCCCTGGGTACAGAGGTACAAGACAGCTCCAGCTTAGGCAGCAGACAACTCTGAGTAGTCATTATCTCCCTGAGCTAATCCCATTATGACACTATACACACACCGATGAGATACAAACCACATACACACACTCCATAAACACTTCTGATGCACACACATTAAAACACCTGTTATCATGTTGTAGCTGCAACACAGAGCGGTGTGTGTCGGCTACATGTGTTTATGCATGTGTCTCCGCGGAAAATGAAAATGGATGCCATAGGTAGGACATACTTTTGGACATTGCCTTTGACCACAAATTACTACATTCATAGGCTAAAACGTTAGATGTAATTTCTCTGTGTACTTTGTATAGTGTACAGTTTTTCTGGTATTGCTCTACCACTGATTGTAATGAATCATTGGTTGTGTTCAAGAGGGCACACATAAAAAATAATGTTTGCAACGTAAAAGGGAAACTAGTGTTTCTTATTGGACAAATCCAGGTAATCCCTTCCTGTTTCTGTCCATTTTTCTTCCGTTTGGTTCCAAATGAACACAACCCAGTTGGGGTCCCTTGTCGAAGGTTCAGGAATGGCTGAAGGACTGCAACATTTACCTGGAGCTAACTCTGCAAATAGCACCGCTGGGTGATTTGAAAAATCTAGGTCAATTGATCAATAATATAATAATACTTTTGGCAAAAATGTTTCTTTCATTTACAATCTGTAAAATTGATGAGAATAGAAAGGTTCAGAACTTTTGTGAAACATCACAGCACAGTTAAAAAATATATGGCAAATAGAAATCAAAACTGGTTGGTCTTGAGAGAGAGATGGGAGGGGTTGAGGGAAGCTCAAGGATTGGATTAAAAACAAAAGATAACTACTGTAAAATGCATTGTCCGTAAAAAGTGAATATAGTATGTATATAGTATGTATAAGCTGGAAGTAGAAGCCTAGGTGTTGTTGTCCATTAGTTTACTCCAATTAGGGGAGGGGTAGTACGGTTAGGGGAAAATAGTAATACAAATAATAATAATACTTATATATATGTGTGTGTGTACAGTACCAGTCAAGTTGGGAAACACCTACTCATTCAAGGGTTTTTATTTATTTGACTCATTTCTATATTGTAGAATAATAGTGAAGATATCAAAACTATAAAATTACACATGGAATCATATAGTAACCAAAAAAGTGTTAAACAAATCCAAATATATTTGAGATTCTTAAAATAGCCACCCTTTGCCTTGACAGCTTTGCACACTCTTGGCATTCTCTCAACCAGCATTGATATGCCAATAGTGGACAACCTTGTTTTACTCCTCTTGAGAGTTTAAAAATGATTTACTACTTTACAACTAGGGATACTATACATGACTAACCCATTTTATAAGAGACTCAATTTTATAAGAGACTTCAAATGTTCTATATTGACTGACCTTCATGACTAAAAGTAACGATGGACTGTCATTTGAAATATAAAATATATTTTGATTTGTTGAACACTTTTTTGGTTACTACATGATTCCATATGTGTTATTTCAAAGTTTTAATATCTTCACTATTATTCTACAATGTAGAAAATAGTACAAATGAAGAAAAACCCTGTAATGAGTAGGTGTGTCCAAGCTTTTGACTGGTGCATACAGTGCATTCGGACAGTATTCAGACACCTAGACTTTTTCCACATTTTGTTACGTTACAGCCTTATTCTAAAGTGGATGAAATAAAAATATACACACAATAAGCCATAATGACATTAAAAAACAGAAGCCATTAAAAAACATAAATCACAAGTTCTTACATAAGTATTCAGACACTTTACTCGGTAATTTGTTGAAGAACCTTTGGCAGTGATTATAGCCTCGAGTCTTCACTACAAGCTTGGCACACCTGTATTTGGGGAGTTTCTCCCATTCTTCTCTGCAGATCCTCTCAATCTCGTGTCAGGTTGGATGGGGGAGCGTTACTGCACTGCTATTTTAAGGTCTCTGCATTGATGTTCGATCGGTTTCAAGTCCGGGCTCTGACTGGGCCACTCAAGGACATTCAGAGACTTGTCCCGAAGCCACTCCTGCGTTGTCTTGGCAGTGTGCTTAGGGTCGTTGTCCTTTTGGAAGGTGAACCTTTGTCCCAGTCTGAGGTCCTGAGCACTCTGGAGCAGGTTTTCATCAAGGATCTCGCTGTACTTTGCTCCTTTCATCTTTCCCTCGATCCTGACTAGTCTCCCAGTCCCTGCTGCTGAAATACGTCCACACAGCATGATGCTGCCACCACCATGCTTCACCGCAGGGATGGTGCCAGGTTTCCTCCAGATGTGGCGCTTGACATTCATGCCAAAAATATGCCTCGACACAATCCTGTCTTGGAGCTTCGACCTCATGGCTTGGTGTTTGCTATGGCATGCACTGTCAACTGCCTAGAAGGCCAGCATCCCGGAGTCGCCTCTTCACTGTTGACGTTGAGACGGGTGTTTTGTGTTTACTATTTAATGAAGCTGACAGTTGTGGACTTGTGAGGAGTCTGTTTCTCAAACTAGACACTCTAATGTACTTGTCCTCTTGATCAGTTGTGCACCAGGGCCTCCCACTCCTCGTTCTATTCTGGCTAGAGACCATTTGCGCTGTTCTGTGAAGGGAGTAGTACACAGCGTTGTACAAGATCTTCAGTTTCTTGGCAATTTCTCACATGGAATAGCCTTCATTTCTCAGAAGAAGGATAGACTGACGAACTTCAGAAGAAAGTTATTTGTTTCTGGCCATTTTGAGCCTGTAATCGAACCCACAAATGCTGATCCTCCAGATACTCAACTAGTCTAAAGAAGTCCAGTTTTATTGCTTCTTTAATCAGAACAACAGTTTTCAGCTGTGCTAACAAAATTGCCATGGGTTTTCTAATGAGCAATTAGCATTTTAAAATAAAATACTTGAATAGCGAACACAACATGCCATTGGAACACAGGAGTAATGGTTGCTGATAATGGGCCTCTGTACGCCTATGTAGATAGTCCATTAAAAAAATCGGCCATTTCCAGCTACAATAGTCATTTACAACATTAACAATGTCTACCTTCTGTAGCTCAGTTGGTAGAGCATGGCGCTTGTAACGCCAGGGTAGTGGGTTCGATCCCCGGGACCACCCATACGTAGAATGTATGCACACATGACTGTAAGTCGCTTTGGATAAAAGCGTCTGCTAAATGGCATATATTATTATTATTATTATTACACTGTATTTCTGATCAATTTGATGTTATTTTAATGGACACATTTTTTTTGCTTTTCTTTCAAAAACAAGGACATTTCTAAGTGACCCCTAACTTTTGAATGGTCGTGTGTGTGTGTATATATATATATATATATATATATATATATATATATATATATATATATATATATATATATATATATGACTGTTGCCTCCCATTTAAGTGTATTGTGATGGTAATTGTTAGGTTGAGGTTGCTAGCCACAATTTTATATTCAACCTAGCCTATCTTTTAACTAGCTAACGTTTGCTAGCTAGCTTGACTTGCAGTAAAGTTAGAGAAACATTTCAAGAAAAAAGTAACTCAACAAAACATGTTTTATTATCACCTGAAATGTCTGTTAATAACCATCTTACCGGATTCTACCAGGTTCAGGTACAGAAAGAATATTGGGGAATTGGTGCTTTGGATAAGCCAGTGTGCATCACAAGGAAACAGCTTGGGAGGAAGGAAGTCATTTAGGATTAGATTGAGTGTCTAATCTCTTTATAGTGAGTGTGCAGTCTCAGCAGATATGTGCCACCTATCGCTCGATCTATCTGTCACTCTCCTTCTCTGTCTTGAACTACGTGGCTACACTGGTTACTGTGGTCACTGGACACTCCTAATGGTTTCTGTGTGTGGCGATTTCAGACCTACAGTACACAGTTCAGTCCTACAGTACACTACATTTACAATGCGAGTGAGTGAATAAAGGAAGATACTTTGGTGATGTAACCCCACTACAATCCTGGGAGCACATCTAAGGACCCCTGCTCATCGTCCTGACATAAAGTCTGTCACTAGTGTTCCTGTCATTACCACTACAAAAAAAACACTGCTAAAATGAACAGGATGTCCCAATGTCACAGTGACCTGCTGACTGGAGAGGTTCCTTCTGATTGGGAGTGCTGTGCCCCCTCACTGGGTCATATGTGACAGAAACACACACACACGAACACACGAACACACACACACACACACACACACACAAACACTAATGAGGCCCCCGACAGTGGGGGAAAAGTTGAGCGGCCATTAACACTGTTACAGTACAGGCAAGTGTGTGTGATCCAATAAAACGGTTATGTAACTCGGGTATGTGTGTGTTATTCCCTACCCTCTCTCTGTTCACAGCCCAAATCGAAGTTATACCATGCAAAATTTGCGGAGACAAGTCATCAGGAATCCACTATGGAGTCATCACATGTGAGGGCTGCAAAGTGAGTTGTCAACACAGCTCTGTTGTTCCCTCTGTCCATCCTTCTCCTCTGTCATTTTGTTTTATATCTTCTTGCCTATATTTTCCTTTATTTACTAAACATTGACTGACCGCTCGTGTTTGTGATTGTCCTGTAGGGGTTCTTCAGACGCAGTCAGCAGAACAACGCCGCATACTCCTGCCCTCGCCAGAGGAACTGTCTGATCGACAGGACCAACCGAAACCGCTGCCAACACTGCCGCTTACAGAAGTGTCTCGCACTCGGAATGTCCAGAGATGGTGAGACCCCTTCGACACACACATGAATGTACACACAAATACATACACAAACACAAGTGTAGACACTCGCTTACGTAAAGGAATAGCTTGCAATTTTGACAATGAAGCCCTTCATCTATTTCCCTAGAGTCAGATGAACTCATGGATATCATTTTTGTCTCTGCGTCCAGTATGAAGGAAGTTCGAGGTAGTTTCGCGAGCCAATGCTAACTAGCTTAGCGCAAAAACTGAAAGGCTTCGGTTACAGCTAGCATGCTAGCGCTAACGCTAGTTACCATTGGCTTGCAAAACTACCTCAAACTTCCTTCATACTAGGTGCAGAAACAAAAATGGTATCCACAAGTTTATCTGACTCTAGGGAAATAGATGAAGGGCTTCATTGTCAAAATCACAAACTATCCCTTTAAGATCGTCTATTACTATTGTCATCTCTGGAATGTAAAAGCACAGGTGAAGCTGAGAGAGAAACCAAACACAATGTGACTAATAAAGAACCCTCCCTCTGTGCGTAGCGGTGAAGTTTGGCCGCATGTCAAAGAAGCAGCGAGACAGCCTGTACGCCGAGGTGCAGAAGCACCAGCAGCGGATCCTGAATGAGCGGCAGCAGCAGACTGGAGAGGCCGAGGCCCTGGCGCGCGTTTACTCCTCCAGCCTGACCAACGGCCTTAACACCCTCAACCACGAGATCGGAGGCACCTACGCCAACGGCCACGTTATCGAACTTCCCAAGGGCCAGGTGAATGGTGGTGCCCCCGGCGGCTACTACCACAGTATGGACTCCACCCAGCCCTCCCCGGATCAGTCAGGCCTGGACATGGCGGGCATGAAGCACATAAAACAGGAGCCTGTCTACGACCTGACCCCGGTGACCAACCTGTTCAACTACAGCTCCTACCAGGACAGTCAGCTGGCGCCAAGCAATGTCAGCATGGGAGAGCTAGGTAACTAAGGGTTAGGGTTAAGTTTATTCATAGGTGTTCAATTGGACCATCAGTGCCGCCTTCAAAAACATTAGGTGCATGACATAATGAGGCCCGAGTGATGTAGGGGGCAGGAAGACACCAGGCCTTAGTTGATGATTTTAACAGGAAGGTGTCATGGAGAAGCTAAGTGTGATAAGCTGTCATTGTGATAAGCAGTGTGAGCAACCTGAGATCAGACTTTCCTGGGGGGGGGGCATCATATTGAAGCTCAGCCCATTAATGCAAGAAACACCCTGTCAGATTGCAGAGTGAAGCTTGAGTGTTGCCTGCCTTACTAAGGTTGCAATGTCAAGTCAGCTGAACACAGTTTTACTAGTGCACTCTCTATTGGAGTTGTCACATACTTGGATGGGGGTACACAATACATTAGCTGATTCTTTTAAAGATCCGTTCTGCTGTTTTCTACACCCCGTTTCAATTAGCCCAACAATTATTTTCTACAATTCAGATTCAGATACATAAAAATAAACTTTGTCCCCAGGCTGGTGGACGAGACTACATAGAAAGTTGCATGAGGACTGAAACCTTCGGAAGTTGAATAAAGTTAGTTTTCATTAAGCTTGTGTACGGTTCATTGGATTCATGCTCCATAGACAATGAATGGTAAGCTACCGTTTTGCTCGAATTGTGATCAAAGTGTGTCTGACTCTGTATCTTCACCCCCTCTCCCTCCATAGATCGTATCGCCCAGAACATTATAAAGTCTCACCTGGAGACCTGTCAATACACAGCAGATGAGCTCCAGCAGCTGGCCTGGCAAACACACTCCTACGATGACATCAAGATGTACCAGAGCAAAGTGAGTGTGACGAGTGTGTGTACCTCACAGGAGGTTGGTGGCACCTTAATTGGGGAGGATGGGCTTGTGGCAATTACTGGAGCAGAATCGGGAGAATGGTATCAAATACATGAAACGCATGGTTTCCAGGTGTTTGTTGCCATTCCATTTGCACCGTTCCCGGCCATTATTATGAGCCGTCCTCCTATCAGCAGCCTCCTGTGGTGTGTGTGTGTATTCCTTGTGACCAGCCGAGTTTACACTGCTCACTAACCTACAGTACAACCTCTGAGCACCTCCCAACTCTATTGTCATCCAATGTCTCTTTTGTTCGCTATACCGCTGCCCTCATTCTCTTCCAAACTCTGGTTGTCTACAGAATCTCACCCCCCTCTCTTTCTGTCTCTTTTTTTTCTCTCAAGTTCTCTCTTTCTCTGCTCGTTTCTCCTTCTTCTGTTTCTATCTCTCTCTCGCTCCTTTTCTCCGCCTGCGTGTGTGTGTGTGTGTGTGTGTGTGTGTGTGTGTGTGTGTGTGTGTGTGTGTGTGTGTGTGTGTGTGTGTGTGTGTGTGTGTGTGTGTGTGTGTGTGTGTGTGTGTGTGTGTGTGTGTGTGTGTGTGTGTGTGTGTGTGTGTGTGTGTGTGTGTGTGTGTGTGTGTGTGTGTGAAACAGCACTAGTTCTTTTATATCACCGTGACTTCTCTCATTCCTCTGTGTCTAATGGATTATGGGTCATTACAGAAGAACCCTTTGAAATATTCTCCATAGAGATTCATCTTACAGACAGACACTATAGAACACACAAAAGCAATTTGCTGATATTGTACTTTGCATATTCTGAGTAGCGAGGGAGCTGACAATTTTCTAAGTATGCATTTTCCCTATTCCTGTATGGTACTTCATTGAACTGTAAAAAGGGAAATACAACTCTGCGCGTCCTGTGGCATAAACGTGTGTTAAATACGTTTTCTATTTGTTTGCACTTGCGGAAGTGCTATAGCAGTGTGTATACGAGCTGAAGTTCTGAACTTGCCAACGTGTGTATTTCTCTGCAGACGCGAGACATGCTGTGGCAGCAGTGTGCCATCCAGATCACACATGCCATCCAGTATGTGGTGGAGTTTGCCAAGCGCATTTCCGGCTTCATGGAGCTGTGCCAGAATGACCAGATCCTTCTGCTCAAGTCAGGTGAGCTGACACTGTTGACCTACTGGAAACAAGCTGCTTGAAACAGCCACGTTTCCACATCCTTTAAAACATTTTTTTTTTAATGTATCAACGACGCAGCACCAACATGAAAATCATATTGGATTAGCAAGAAGTAATCAACGTGTCTCTCTCTCTCTCTCTAGGTTGTCTGGAGGTGGTCCTGGTTAGAATGTGTCGCGCGTTTAACCCACTCAACAACACAGTGCTGTTTGAGGGGAAGTACGGGGGCATGCAGATGTTCAAAGCTCTAGGTAAGGCACTGCTGCTAGCGCTACTGTACCACCTCATCGACTGTCATCTAAGGAGCGTGATGTACTACAGTACCCATAATGCTCTGGACAACGTATAACTATGACAATGAATTGACCGCCTCTCTATTGTCTCTCTCAGGCTGTGACGATCTGGTCAGCGCGGTGTTTGACTTTGCCAAGAGTCTGTGCTCTCTGCAGCTCACTGAGGAGGAAATCGCCCTGTTCTCCGCAGCAGTGCTCATCTCCACAGGTCAGTACTGACGACACACAGCCACAGTTACCTTCTGCTGCCACCTGCAGGCAGACCTTACTGAGGCACTGCCTGGCTGGAGAATGCTGCGGTCACAGTGACTGACATTACCGAGGCTGTCTTTATTAGTAGTAAGACGGACACAATTTATTCCTCGGATCCTGCCTTTACAGGGAGTTTTACGTCGCCGCCGTGCTTCTACATCTGCATTGCTTCCTCTTTGGGGTTTGAGGCTGGGTTTCTGCTGATAGAAAAAAAGGGAAGGGCTTTATAAATACATTTGATTGATTGATTGGCATGTGATGTGGTTGTGTGTTCCTTTGTCAGACCGGCCGTGGCTGATGGAGCCCAGGAAGGTGCAGAAGCTCCAGGAGAAGATCTACTTTGCGCTGCAGCACATCATGCAGAAGAACCACATGGATGAGGACACGCTGGCTAAGGTAGGGCGCATCACCACTCAGATCACTGAGCCTCATAGAGTACATCTGTTGTGAGGCGTCACATCGAAGAGCGTCAAACCTAGGCACTGTTAGATGGCAGCATTGGTGCAACTTTGGTTTTAAAAGTGGGGGGACAATTATATATACAGTGGGGAGAACAAGTATTTGATACACTGCTGATTTTGCAGGTTTCCCTACTTACAAAGTATGTAGAGGTCTGTAATTTTTATCATAGGTACACTTCAACTGTGAGAGACTGATTCTAAAACAAAAATCCAGAAAATCACATTGTTTGATTTTTAAGTAATTAATTTGCATGACATAAGTATTTGATCACCTACCAAACAGTAAGAATTCCGGCTCTCACAGACCTGTTAGTGTTTCTTTAAGAAGCCCTCCTGTTCTCCACTCATTACCCGTATTAACTGCACCTGTTTGAACTCGTTACCTGTATAAAAGACACCTGTCCACACTCAATCAAACAGACTCCAACCTCTCCACAATGGCCAAGACCAGAGAGCTGTGTAAGGACATCAGGGTTAAATTTGTAGACCTGCACAAGGCTGGGATGGGCTACAGGACAATAGGCAAGCAGCTTGGTGAGAAGGCAACAACTGTTGGCTCAATTATTAGAAAATGGAAGATGTTCAAGATGACGGTCAATCACCCTCGGTCTGGGGCTCCATGCAAGATCTCACCTCATGGGGCATCAATGATCATGAGGAAGGTGAGGGATCAGCCCAGAACTACACGGCAGGACCTGGTCAATGACCTGAAGAGAGCTGGGACCACAGTCTCAAAGAAGACCATTAGTAACACACTACGCCGTCATGGATTAAAATCCTGCAGCGCACGCAAGGTCCCCCTGCTCAAGCCAGCGCATGTCCAGGCCCATCTGAAGTTTGCCAATGACCATCTGGATGATCCAGAGGAGGAATGGGAGAAGGTCATGTGGTCTGATGAGACAAAAAATAGAGCTTTTTGGTCTAAACTCCACTCGCTGTGTTTGGAGGAAGAAGGATGAGTACAACCCCAAGAACACCATCCCAACCGTGAAGCATGGAGGTGGAAACATCATTCTTTGGGGATGCTTTTCTGCAAAGGGGACAGGACGACTGCACCGTATTGAGGGGAGGATGGATGGGGCCATATATCACGAGATCTTGGCCAACAACCTACTTCCCTCAGTAAGAGCATTGAAGATGGGTCGTGGCTTGGTCTTCCAGCATGACAACGACCCGAAACACACAGCCAGGGCAACTAAGGAGTGGCTCCGTAAGAAGCATCTCAAGGTCCTGGAGTGGCCTAGCCAGTCTCCAGAC
Source organism: Oncorhynchus gorbuscha (assembly GCF_021184085.1). Lineage (NCBI taxonomy): Eukaryota > Metazoa > Chordata > Actinopteri > Salmoniformes > Salmonidae > Oncorhynchus > Oncorhynchus gorbuscha. Next base: position 54,740,475 of record NC_060177.1, on the reverse strand, counting down.
CTGAACCCAATAGAAAATCTTTGGAGGGAGCTGAAATTCCGTATTGCCCAGCGACAGCCCTGAAACCTGAAGGATCTGGAGGTCTGTATGGAGGAGTGGGACAAAATCCCTGCTGCAGTGTGTGCAAACCTGGTCAAGAACTGCAGGAAACTTATGATCTCTGTAATTGCAAATTACATCAAATATTAAGTTCTGCTTTTCTGATGTATCAAATACTTATGTCATGCAATAAAATGCAAATGAATTACTTAAAAATACAATGTGATTTTCTGGATTTTTGTTTTACATTCCGTCTCTCACAGTTGAAGTGTACCTATGATAATAATTAGACCTCTACATGCTTTGTAAGTAGTAAAACCTGCAAAATCGGCAGTGTATCAAATACTTGTTCTCCCCACTGTATATATATATATAGTTTTATCCAATCGGATACAGCTTACCTGACCGCTCTGAGGCGTTTGCGTGGTCCTAAAGCACACCGTTGCCTAGTTTTGTATCACCTTCCAATGATAAAACTGGGAGGGGGACAAAAATGCGTGTGGGGGGGCATTTCCCCCTTCCCCAGTGAAAGTTGCACCCCTGGATGGCAGTGTATTTTAGACAGCCTTTTTTGCTTAAGCTGCGGTTTGTACAGCCTGGGACTTCTTGACCCATCACCCCTGACTGCTGACTCCTCTCTGTCCTCTGTAGCTGATTGGTCGGATCCCCACGCTGTCGGCCCTGTGTACTCTCCACACCGAGGAGCTACAGGCCTTCCAGCAGCTTCATCCCGAGACGGTCAATGTGCTCTTCCCCCCACTCTACAAGGAGCTCTTCAATCCCGACCCCAATGCAGCCATCACCATACCCAAGTGACTGCCTACGGTCCAATCTCAGAGAGTGGACCACACCGTGACCGCGGACGCATCATTACCGCAACCGCAAAGCCCGGACCCCAGGCCCGGACCCTCCAGACACTTACAGCCGCAAACACTAGGAATGTCCAGCACTTATCCAACCCTATTCACCGATACAGTCTAAAGAATGTATATAATGCACCCATGACCAAGGGGCTCTTCAGAACTGATCAGAAATGTACAGACTTTAACTAGCACATTTAAGCTGTCTTTTAACTGGGTAAGTCAATTTGTTTATCTTTGATACATTTTTTTTTACATGATATTGTGATATTGAAGGTCGGGGGGGGGGGGGGTTCGTGTGGATTCAGAAAAAACTATTGTAGATATTCTTTAGTACAGAGCGGATTCCAGTATTACTTATTTTTCTGTTAATATTTTAGTCCTAAGTTAAAACTGCAGCTGCCCTATGTGGCTGATAACCTGTCTATGTGTTTTTTATTTGATAGATTAATGTGTACAGAATTGGTCAAGATTTAAAGGAGACTTGTTAAAGAATATTGGGTTAAACCTGGGGGGGGGGGGTGCTCTCGGTACGTCGAGAAACCTTGTCTGGGCTCTGTTGATATGTGAAGAGGGTATTGCATCTTTCAGTTGAGAACTATTCAACTGTAAAAGAAGGAGTAAAACAATTATGGCTACTCTTCAAGGTGACGATATGTACATAAATATTCTATTTTGTGTGAGAAAAAAAAAGTTTCTGGCAGATTGCCATCCTGCCAGCCCCCCCTAAACCTACCGCCACCTCTCTCCACCCCACCTAGCCAAAACGACTGTGTTGATCTTGGTGTCTTTTCATGATGGCTTAGTTATTAGTCAGTGAATATAAGAATCCTAGACACTGCATAAACCTCTTCCTCTCTTACATCCCCCTCATTTTGCACAATCTACGCCCATGCTAATCACTGGGCATCTTAAATGAAGAATACTTTCTCTCGCTCTTTCTCTCCGAGGAGATAGAACTTTCACACTGCTTTTTCCTTACCCTTGCATTCCTCTGCTCAGCCTCGTCCTTCTAGAACAGTCAATCACAGGGTAGTCATGATTAGCTGGAGTGGATACACCAGGATGTCCACTGATCATTTCTTTCAATTTGACTGACAATCGGACGTTCAATCTTTCAGATTAAAATGGATACTTGAAACACATTCCACATTACAGAGAGTGCACTCTGAGACTGTAGATCTTGCACTGCTTATTCTAGGGGTAATAGATATTCTTCACTGAAACATTTGCCACTTAAAGTTGCAATACATTGTATAATCTTTATAGTAAGCTATGATAGACAATCACTTCCTGTTTTGTTTAATTTATGAACAGTTTAGAATGTTTTTCAAATGCTTTTTAAATGTTAATGTTGAAGATCTTCGAGGATTTCCTTAGATGTTATAATAGACACGTTTACGTGTTTCGCACAGTTGCCAAATCCCTCTGAGCTTTTAGTGGAGAATAGATGCTAGCCAGTGCCAGTGTACAGAACAGTATGACCGGAGACATTTTCCTCCTCTTCCCATATCCATTACCCCCCACCCTTTCCCATATGCAGTGACCACTATGTTGTCCTGTTATCCTCTGTATACACAGGATGAGCTTCTAGTCATAGCTCCCCACCCCCACCCCCTCATTCTATACACCCCCCCCCGGCCCAAAAGCAGTTCCCATCCCTCTCCCCTCATAGGTCAGAGGTCAGTGGCTCGTTAAAGACAATCACTTGCATTTCAATGCACTACACAGCATCTCTCTCAGGGAGCAACGATTATTCTGTCTTTGCATGAAAATAACATTTTTACATTTTTTTTAAATGTAAGCGTTTTTGGGAGAGATAAATATGCTGGTGGCTCCCAGCGAAGGAACCTACCCAGACAAGGTCTGTCCTGTCTGTCTGTCTCTGTCTGTCCTGTCTGCCTGTCTGTCTGTCTGTCTGTCTGTCTGTCTGTCTGTCTGTCTGTCTGTCTGTCTGTCTGTCTGTCTGTCTGTCTGTCTGTCTGTCTAGGATTCACTGTCCGGGTCCATATAATGGGGAGAGCCATTATCTACAATAGTCCCAGAAATTCCTTTAACAATGTCCTGAAAATAACATTTTCAGGTGCATTCATAAAACCACCCCTGTTCTAGATATGCTGCTTGTGTTACAATGAAGGAAGACCATAACTAAGCTGGCGTCCAACCATTCCATGCCTATAGGACAGTGAATTTAAACCCACTTTGTTTTTATTTTCCCTTTCTAGACTGTGAATCAGGGGGTTGGGGTTGGGTTTGGGGGACGGGGTTGGTCATCTGAGTGACAAATCAACACTGTAAGGTACTGTAGCAATAATATCTGGAAAGCATTTACTACTGTATTGTAAGATTATTTGAATTTTATTACGATTATTATTATTATTGTTATTATTATTACTATTACTCTTATTACTAATAGCCTATTGTCGTTCTGTTATCTTTGCATGCCGTTTCATGGCAATGAAACATTGGGGCTTTTGTGTTTTCTCAAGCAATGCTGTGGGTCGGGGGTGGGAGTGATGGGTGGGTTTGGCAGGGGTGGGATTATTTTATTCTGAATGTTATGGAGTAGCGTTTTCAGTGTGAGGGACTGAACACATTATGCGCCTTTTACTCCATCAACAGACACCATGGAGCGCAGACAATCCCAACGATCGATTGGTTGTTAATCCCAACGAGACCACTGGACAACGTGCGCCGCCATTTTATATACTTCATCGGAAACGTTTCACATGCTTAGTCAAATACACTTACACCCCAACTTCTGCCTCCTTAGAGAACCCGTGTATGTGTGTGTGCGTGTGGGGGCTTGTGTAAGAGAGAGAGAGTGAATGAATGAGAGGGAGAAATTGAGGTTCTTTGTTCTATTGATGCTTTGTATACTTTCTTAATGCATTAAACGTGTGTGCTATTGGAGTAGTGTTGAAATGGTTAATTTATTGATTAGAATGTCTTTGCTTCCCAGGGTGAGAAAGTAAAGTAAATGTAGCATCTGTGACCAAAACCCTTAAAGGTATGGGGTACAGAAACTTTAAAAAAATTAAAAAAACTTTTTTAAAGGAACACGTTTTTTTCAAGTGCCATAGTTAGAGAGGACAAGCTCGACTGGCGTAATGGGAAATAGTTGCTTTACTGTGAGTTTACTTGAGGTCCAATCAAAAAGGGGAATTTTGAGGCAAGTGTGTATTTCATTACATTGAATTGTTTGTTTATATGTTTGCTTTTTTCACTTGTTGAGTCAGCTCAGACCTTAGAACTTTGACCCAGCTGTGACCCAGCTTTGTGTGTGTGAGTGAGTGAGTGAGTGAGTGAGTGAGTGAGTGAGTGAGTGAGTGAGTGAGTGAGTGAGTGAGTGAGTGAGTGAGTGAGAGGTTGTGACATAAATTAAGAGCTTTGGTGATCCAGTTGTATTGAAGTTCTGAGTTTTCCTGAGCCATCTCAGTGTCTCCTCCTTCGAGATGTAAATAATGAAGTCAAGGTCTGAAGTGATTTTTGTTAAATTCTATATTTTATCGCTTTTGTAGACATTTCTTTGTGGGAAGAAAAATAAAAGAAATGTTATGGATGCATTTCTGTCTTGTTCTTTTTCCATTCACATACAAACACACAAACTAGCATTTTAAGGGTAACAATGCTGACATCTTCAATGGGAACTGTGAAGGGACTAATAGCAGTATCAAAAAATCTATGCTATCCATTATACGTGTAATAGTTTGAGTCTGAGCTGTGCGAATTCCAACCACCAAGAGATCAGGTTGAGTTATTCTTGTATTAGTATTTTAATTCTGAATGTAAGACATAAACCATGCGTCAACCGAGTTATGCCAATGCTCGATGAGAAGAACAGTTTTTTTTCATGTAACCAGTTTGAACATCAGCAGCATAACAATACATTTTAGCATTCAGCATTGCTAAAAAAAATGAAAATATGAGTGTTTGAAAACAGAAAAAAAAACATTTGAGAGGGACTGTTTTGCTGAAGAAAAAAAAATCCTAGATTGAAGCTTTAATGTGCAATGTTTGATAAATAAATCGTTTTTTACATTTTTTTATCAAGTTTTGTTTTAATTTCATAAAGAAATGCTTGAGTCCAGCCAGAGCAATTTGGTCACTGTCTCTAAAGACGGTTTCCTGTTTTGTCACATGCTTGATATAGTCATTGCGTGCTAGGATCATGGGACCAAATACGAACTTTTGAATACATTAATACACTTTAAGTGAATTTCTCCAAATACTTATGACAACTTCAAATGGGGGACTAGATACATAAAGTGCTTTCATTTCTAAACGGTAAAACAAATATGTATGAAAATACCCTCAAAAGGTGACATTCTGTACCGTCACCTCGTATGAAACATTTTATCTCAAATCCAAAATGCTGGAGTACAGAGCCAAATTTCACTTCACTGTCCAAATAAATATGGCGGGGAGTGTATGTACATAAAATGTATTCGCCTTGGCCTCCCTCCACTATGCACGCCATAGTTGGAACGAATGCAAGACTACGGCATCTGGCTTGCTGTTGAGACTAGTGCAATGTTAATCATTTTTTAAACCAAAGCCCTACCAGCCATCTAACACAAGAGGTAGTCCACATGACGTTATACAATGTACACTATCCATGCAAAGCCCCAAGTGAGTGCTTTTATTCATGGTAGAAGTTTCCCTTAAGCACACCTCTGGATCAAGTAAGCCTTCCCTATTCCTATCCATAACCATTTCGGGAGAAAGAAACTAAACTGATCAGTGTCTTTATGATTTAATGGCAACTTCATCCCACCTGAAGCAGTGGTTAGGATGGCGGACTTCTGCTTTCAAGTCAGAGGTTACACTCTGGTCACGATCCCTCCACTTTCCTCTTCAGAAGATCTGTGTTCTGTTTTCCCGCAGCTGTCTGTGCTCCTCTTCAAATCTGACAACACAAACATCAATCAGTTCCAATCAGTCGACGTAGTCATTGCCACTTAAAAGATAATTGGATCAGACCAGAGAGGAAGTCCATGGATTTTTCATTAATATGTTTTGATTTCATGGGAATCTTGGAGAGGACACAAGAAGAAAAAAGCACCTTTGAAAATATCAAAACCAGTATGGCTGAATGTTTGCATGTGTGTTTATCTGTTTGCTCACTTGTTTATTTTGGAGTGAATTTCGAGGCTCCCTCTAGATGCTAGTATCGTGTGTCTCGGGTCTACCCAGAGACTGCAATTAATATCTAATCAAAGCTAATGTCTCCACAGCACTCTGCCAGCACAAAGCCCTGTTTAATATGTAATCAAAGAGAGCCCAGCACACCGCACAAAGCAAGTCCCTCCCCCTGCCTCCAATGCTTTGTTGTCATCAAAATAAATTCTTCCCTTGGCTTAATTAGCTGGTTCTATCTTCATTTGAAGTTCAGGCATTCATCTCCAAGCCAACGCGATGTCCCAGGTGAAGACATGAATGTGACACACACACACACACACACACACACACACACACACACACACACACACACACACACACACACACACACACACACACACACACACACACACACACACACACACACACACACACACACACACACACACACACACACACACACACACACACACACACACACACGAGCACTACAGGTCCACTGTCTGATAGACAACATAGTCTCACAGATTACAAGCACGCATACACACACACACTATCTCCTCCATAACCCCCTTATGACAGTGGTGGTCTGAATAGTTCCTTTCTCTTACCCGAGAGTCCGAGGTTCTTGCAACAGGAGTTGCAGGTGTGTTTGAGGACAAAGCTCTGGATGGCAGTGTCTCCCAGGTTAGCAGGACCAAACACCATGTCACCAGTCAAGCTACAGTTAGACCAGGGGCAGAATAGGGTACTCCAAAAATCTACGTTTGTCAGATACATCTTCAAACCTCAAAATAATGTATGTCAAGAAGATGATAAGTGTCGGTGTCACACACTGAACCTCCACCGCGTGAGGCGAGTACCTTTTGTCGTCCGCTCGGATGACCGATGGGTCTGTAAGCTCCGACCCCACTCCTGTGAAAGATTAAGGAAAGACAGAAGAGACTTCAATTCAATGTAGTAGTTGATAGGATGACCCTGTTTAGGTGATGTGGGTGCAAAACAGTATAAATGACAAAGAGCAAAGCATGATGTTAACAACATTCTGATCTATCCATAGTCAGACGTACAGACAGCGCAGCAGAATGTGACGGACGGACAGACAGAACAGGACAGAGAGACAGACCCTGTATGTCCAGCACCAGTAGTTCTCTACAGGAGTATTGGTAGGTCCAGTGGGAGAAGGCCAGGAGCGTTTCCTCCATTCCACAGCAGGGGGTGATCTCCTCTCCGGTGTTATTGTTGTACTTCCTGAAGTCACCCAACATGTTCCTCTCTATGGTCAACCACTGTCCGTCTGAGTGACAGTGAAGAAGAGACACATCCAGGAACCTAGGAGGGAGAAACACATTACAATATGTAACACATATATCTCTCTCACACACACACACACGTTGATGCATATATGAACACACGTACACATGTGTGCACACATTCAAACTGTCATGGATTCCCCTGGTACTGCTGCTCATTCTGTTCACCAGCCTTCTAGATGTCACTGAACTGGATCATCACCACCAAACCCGGACCAATCCCATTCCCCCTGATTAGTATGTGTATACATGTGCCCTCTGTTCCCCATTGTCCTTGTCGCTCATTGTCCCATGACCGTTGGTCTTGTTTGGTTTTGGTTTTTGGTGTGACATGTATTTTTGTTATTACGGGTCTTGTCCTGTGAATTATTTTAGAGGTTTTACATCTCGTTCTTTTGTTTTGGGTTGATAATTAAAAAACACCTATTACGTATTCCTGCGCCTGTCTCTCATCCTTACACAGACAGAGTCAATCAGCTCACACAAGCGCACACACACACACACGTGTAATGTAGACAAGTCCTAAATGTTGAGTACTGACCTGGGAGAAAGGGGCACGTTTTCTGGTTTGACTTGGTTGAACACGTGCATGAGTTTCTGAGCAGCTCTCTGTTGCTGTATCTCCTGTAAGGATAAGAGATGGCCAGAATGATGCTATTAGTGGATGTAATACATGCCAAGTAAAACATTAGGGTCAAAAATAAGACAACGAATAGACACAATAAAAATAAGGTGTTGTGAACAGCTGTCTGTGGAAAGTGGATATACATAAGTAGGACCAGGAGTTTTCCCTGACTATGTGACCTGAACAAGTAAAGAATCTGAGCACCAATTATAGCCTATAACTATAGGATACTATAGGCTAACAATAACCAGGGCCCAGAGTTTAACAGGTCTCATAGTCAGAAAACACTCCTGGCCCTAACAACAATATATGATGTTACAGTATACAATGTATATAATGAAGTTATATATTAATTGTATACCCGCAGACAGAGTTGGAGGGGGGTGTCGCTGTGGAAGACCCTCTGCCAGGTTCGGATCACCTTGGGCTGGAAGGCTTTGACCACGTACACACAGCCCACACTCAGGATGTCCCCCTCGGCCCAGGTACACAACACGCGCATGGCCCTGCGCAGGGCCCCATCTAGACAGCCCTCGCTGGACAGCGGCTGCAGCACTGCAGACAGCCCCCGGGGCGACCAGGAGATTACGGAGGACTCCGCACCTGCAGCTTCTACCTCCTCCAGGGAGTAGACACTCACCTCCTCTCCCGCTGCCAGGGACCATGCAACAATGGGGGAGATGGCATGCTTCTGAATCAATCCCTAACAGAAACAGCCAATTCCAGTAGCATTGCTATATTCTCATAAAATGCTAGCCAGATTATTTTAGAAAGTGCTACATAAACCAGCTAACAAATTTAAGAACATTTTAGAGGAAACAACCACAACCTAGGAGTAAAAAAAGATCTAAAATTCAAAAACAGTGAACTATCCCTTTAACGTAACTGACTGATGACTTACCCATTATGGAGCCAGGTGTGAAAGGTATGGTGTGAGCAAGCCTCATCAGGTTGTTCTTTTCCATGGCTGACATGGCAACAACACAACACAATATAACAAATCATAACACAGCACAATGGAACACAATATAACACAACATAGCCAGATAAAAACACACATGGAATGAGGTAATATAGTATTAGAAATATTTTTGTGGTTCACAAAAAAGCTGTGAAACCTATTGTTTCTGTGTGTTATTTTTTCGTGACATGGTCAAATAACTCAAGCACAGATTGGTAACTTTTTTTAAATGATTTTCTAAATAACACAAAATGCAGTGGGTAAGCCCATGGTACGAATCTCTTAACTTAGTTTGAGAAAAGCTAAGGGGTTGGTTCAGAGATGGCTGAATTATAGATAAAATTAGGAAATCCGATTTTCTGTGTCCATTTAAATCCTTCATAAATCTGCTCCACAATGGCCTATCTACTTGAAACATTGCAGGTTCATTAAAGCCATTACTACGATGAGCCATATACAGTTTGGTATTGATATCTTAAAAAATATCACAATGTAACGCTAATGCTTAAATTAATCTTACAAAATCTACCTTTCATGAACTAAAAGTCAGATTCACTCCAAATGTGTTCTTTGGACTCATCACAAGTCCCTAAAGAGTTTGAAAAAATAACATAAATGCATTAAAATATGGCCACATTATACCAGTAGATGCATATTAGCACATAAGCTAATATGCTAAAAACAAATGCCTAAAAAATACTTCTCATGAACCATATGAATGTAGGCCCATTGTACATGTCTATCTCCTGATTCAGCCTCCTCTATCTCCTGATTCTGCCTCCTCAACCCTCCTCTCCTCCCTCTCTGCATCCTTTGACTCTCTATGTCCCCTATCCTCCAGGCCGGCTCGGTCATCCCCTCCCGCTCCGTGGCTCGATGACTCATTGCGAGCTCACAGAACAGGGCTCCGGGCAGCCGAGCGGAAATGGAGGAAAACTCGCCTCCCTGCGGACCTGGCATCCTTTCACTCCCTCCTCTCTACATTTTCCTCCTCTGTCTCTGCTGCTAAAGCCACTTTCTACCACTCTAAATTCCAAGCATCTGCATCTAACCCTAGGAAGCTCTTTGCCACCTTCTCCTCCCTCCTGAATCCTCCTCCCCCTCCCCCCCTCCTCCCTCTCTGCAGATGACTTCGTCAACCATTTTGAAAAGAAGGTCGACGACATCCGATCCTCGTTTGCTAAGTCAAACGACACCGCTGGTTCTGCTCACACTGCCCTACCCTGTGCTTTGACCTCTTTCTCCCCTCTCTCTCCAGATGAAATCTCGCGTCTTGTGACGGCCGGCCGCCCAACAACCTGCCCGCTTGACCCTATCCCCTCCTCTCTTCTCCAGACCATTTCCGGAGACCTTCTCCCTTACCTCACCTCGCTCATCAACTCATCCCTGACCGCTGGCTACGTCCCTTCCGTCTTCAAGAGAGCGAGAGTTGCACCCCTTCTGAAAAAACCTACACTCGATCCCTCCGATGTCAACAATTACAGACCAGTATCCCTTCTTTCTTTTCTCTCCAAAACTCTTGAACGTGTCATCCTTGGCCAGCTCTCCCGCTATCTCTCTCTGAATGACCTTCTTGATCCAAATCAGTCAGGTTTCAAGACTAGTCATTCAACTGAGACTGCTCTCCTCTGTAGCACGGAGGCACTCCGCACTGCTAAAGCTAACTCTCTCTCCTCTGCTCTCATCCTTCTAGATCTATCGGCTGCTTTCGATACTGTGAACCATCAGATCCTCCTCTCCACCCTCTCCGAGTTGGGCATCTCCGGCGCGGCCCACGCTTGGATTGCGTCCTACCTGACAGGTCGCTCCTACCAGGTGGCGTGGCGAGAATCTGTCTCCTCACCACGCGCTCTCACCACTGGTGTCCCCCAGGGCTCTGTTCTAGGCCCTCTCCTATTCTCGCTATACACCAAGTCACTTGGCTCTGTCATAACCTCACATGGTCTCTCCTATCATTGCTATGCAGACGACACACAATTAATCTTCTCTTTTCCCCCTTCTGATGACCAGGTGGCGAATCGCATCTCTGCATGTCTGGCAGACATATCAGTGTGGATGACGGATCACCACCTCAAGCTGAACCTCGGCAAAACGGAGCTGCTCTTCCTCCCGGGGAAGGACTGCCCGTTCCATGATCTCGCCATCACGGTTGACAACTCCATTGTGTCCTCCTCCCAGAGCGCTAAGAACCTTGGAGTGATCCTGGACAACACCCTGTCGTTCTCAACCAACATCAAGGCGGTGGCCCGTTCCTGTAGGTTCATGCTCTACAACATCCGCAGAGTACGACCCTGCCTCACACAGGAAGCGGCGCAGGTCCTAATCCAGGCACTTGTCATCTCCCGTCTGGATTACTGCAACTCGCTGTTGGCTGGGCTCCCTGCCTGTGCCATTAAACCCCTTCAACTCATCCAGAACGCCGCAGCCCGTCTGGTGTTCAACCTTCCCAAGTTCTCTCACGTCACCCCGCTCCTCCGTTCTCTCCACTGGCTTCCAGTTGAAGCTCGCATCCGCTACAAGACCATGGTGCTTGCCTACGGAGCTGTGAGGGGAACGGCACCTCAGTACCTCCAGGCTCTGATCAGGCCCTACACCCAATCAAGGGCACTGCGTTCATCCACCTCTGGCCTGCTCGCCTCCCTACCACTGAGGAAGTACAGCTCCCGCTCAGCCCAGTCAAAACTGTTCGCTGCTCTGGCCCCCCAATGGTGGAACAAACTCCCTCACGACGCCAGGACAGCGGAGTCAATCACCACCTTCCGGAGACACCTGAAACCCCACCTCTTTAAGGAATACCTAGGATAGGATAAGTAATCTCTCTCACCCCCCCTTTAAGATTTAGATGCACTATTGTAAAGTGACTGTTCCAATGGATGTCATAAGGTGAATGCACCAATTTGTAAGTCGCTCTGGATAAGAGCGTCTGCTAAATTACTTAAATGTAAATGTAATGTCTTAACTTAGTTGAGAAAATCTAAGGGATTTGTCAAAAGAGGGCTGAGCTATTGACAATAATCATCTGCAATCATCTTCTCCTCATGAACCACACATCAGATTCACTCCAGATGTTGGATTTAGACTTATTACATCCGTCTTTAATGGTTTTGAGAATGATTAATTGCTGCATTCAAATATGGCGTCACTGTACCTGCAAATGCACGTTAGTACATATACTAATGCTAAAGAACGTATTCTCATGAACCATTATGTCCGATTGACACCAGATTTGGTATACACAGTAGACTCAATGAATTAGCCTCTAATAAACTTGAGAATGATTAGCTGCTGTCTTCAAAGTCAGACACGTTACACCACTGAGCCGATGGACATTGGGGCATGAAATTCGGTGTGTAAAATTTTATGTATAAACCTTATGTATTTGTCCTTAGAAGCTGTGTGAATATAAAGTCACTGCAACCTTAGATGGCTGCACCAGACCAGTTAGTGGTACTATAGATGCCATTGGCACCAATGACACTTTTGGATACAAGAGCATTAACTGTCAGGACCCGGTTACGAACCCGGGTCTCCGGAGTGAGAAACAGTCACTTAACCAACTGAGCCACGAATAGTCGGCAGAACCCAGAAGATGAGGCAGACACAGCAGTACTTGAGACGGTGTATTTAATGAAGTAAAAAGTGAAGTTCTTCAGGAAAACATGTAACTCCACAACCTCAAAAGGAATCCTACAAGAACAAAGGTAATCCTCCAAGACAAAAAAGGTAAATCCACAAGGTGGAAGGTAAAGCACAAAAAGCCTCAAAAGATACTCAAAAAACAAACAAACAAGAACAAAAAACAGAATTCCACAAGAGAGTCCACCGGGATCAACAAGAGTTCTCAGAGTACTAGGGCTGGGTGCTAACATACAAACACAGAGCAAAGAACAGAGGAAAACAAAGGGTTTAAATACAATCAGGGGAAACGAGGCACAGGTGCAAATAATAATGGGGATCAAGGGAAAACAAAAGGTCAAAAGGCACAATGGGGGCATCTAGTGACCAAAAACCGGAACAACCCTGGCCAAATCCTGACAAATAACTATTGATCAAGTGGACTTTGTCTTGTGCAAATTATTGTTAGATTTAAATTATGCAGACGAACAACGTGAAATATCGTGAAAACAACACTAACATAAACCATTAGTCGAATAAACCCCAGAATTGGTATATAAACTACATACATTAAGTAATGACTTTAAGAATCATTCTGTGCTGCATTCAAAGATAATCAAGCTACAGCACGAGATTAGACTTAACTTGTGTCAAGGGCCAGACTAGTCTATTTGGGGTGTTTTTCCAGTCTCCTTACATAATTGTGATGAGAGGTGTTTCAGACATAATTATGCACTATAGCAGTGTTTTAGAATTTTTGCGCCGGGAGAGTTCAACCAATGACATCATTGTTTGATTTTGAGCCATGTTTTGTAGCAACTATTGTGGCCTTTGTGTTTCACCGATTGCATGATCACGCTAGCAGTGAGTAGATATGGTTGTCCTTGTTCAATAGAGCCATTGGACTTGTCTCAACGATGTTCCTGTCTGCCAGGACATTGCAGGATATCTAGTGTTATGACTTGCCAGTCCTGAGATGGAGATCGGGGGTGCTGGCTAGGCAACCCCTCCCACCCCCGGGGCGGGTTTTATGATGGTCGTAAATACCTTCCCTTGTCAAGCAGTATGGAGGGAGAGACCTTAGCAGAACAAAGGACCTTCTCCCGCCAAAACTCCTACCGCCCCAAAATTGGAGAATTAAACAATATTTATATTTTTGAGAATGTGTAAATGTTCAGACTGAAAGAACCCTCGTTGTGACATCATGAAAGACTGTAGAACCATATAACTGTACCTCTCAATTATGAGGTTTGCATCTGAATGTTGTATAAAAATACATGATTAAGTATCAGAATACTTTAAAAAAGATAGAAATGTGATTTTAGTCTTCTAAATGAGAAAATTATGTTTTATGTCAAGTTTACCAAGTCAGTAACCACGCCCACGTGAGCACAGAGATTATGCAAAACATAATGGAACACCGTTTTTCCCCAAGTGTTTAAAAGGACGCACTGAATAATTAACATATGAGACCAGTTACGTGCAGCGCCAGCTGAAAACGTTAGAAATGGTTCAGAAATCTACCGCTCTATAGACCAAGCAGACTGAGTGTAAGGGTTTTCTGGTGAAAGAGAAGCGGACCAAAAAGCAGCATGGTGGTTATTCATTTTCTTTAATTTATAAAGAAACTACACATGAGATAACTAACAAAAACAACAAACGTGAGAAAACCTAAAACAGTCCTATCTGGTGCAAACACAGAGACAGGAACAATCACCCACCAACACACAGTGAAACCCAGGCTACCTAAGTATGATTCTCAATCAGAGACAACTAATGACACCTGCCTCTGATTGAGAACCATACTAGGCCGAAACATAGAAATTCCCAAAACCTAGAAAAACAAACATAGACTACCCACCCAACTCACGCCCTGACCATACTAACTAAGTACAAAACACAGGAAATAAAGGTCAGAACGTGACACTGAGGCACGAGCCAAATGTTGCAAAACGCTTATAAACACTGAAACTATTGATCACTACAGAAGAAGCAAATCCTAGACGTCGCGTTATCAGTCTGCAGCTGGAAATGTACATACAGTTAAAGTCGGAAGTTTACATATACCTCAGCCAAATACATTTAAACTCAGTTTTTCCACAATTCCTGAGATTTAATTCTACTAAAAATCCCCTGTCTTAGGTCAGTTAGGATCACCACTTTATTTTAAGAATGTGAAATGTCAGAATAATAGTAGAGAGAATGATTTATTTCAGATTTTATTTCTTTCATTACATTCCCAGTGGCGTAGAAGTTTACATACACTCAATTAGTATTTGGTAGCATTGCCTTTAAATTGTTTAACTTGGGTCAAATGTTGCAGTTCTCCTTCCACAAGCTTCCTACAATAAGTTGGGTGAATTTTGGCCCATTCCTCCTGACAGAGCTGGTGTAACTGAGTCAGGTTTGGAGGCCTCCTTGCTCGCACACGCTTTTTCAGTTCTGCCCACACATTTTCTATAGGATTAAGGTCAGGGATTTGTGATGGCCACTCCAATACCTTGACTTTGTTGTCCTTAAGCCATTTTGACACAACTTTGGAAGTATGCTTGGGTCATTGTCCATTTGGAAGACCCATTTGCGACCAAGCTTCAACTTCCTGACTGATGTCTTGAGATGTTGCTTCAATACATCCACATAATTTTCCTCCCTCATGAAGCCATCTATTTTGTGAAGTGCATCAGGCCCTCCTGCAGCAAAGCACCCCCACAACATGATGCTGCCACCCCCGTGCTTCACGGTTGGGATAGTGTTCTTCGGCAAGCCTCCCCCTTTTTCCTCCAAACATAACGATGGTTATTATAGTCACACAGTTATATTTTTGTTTCATCAAACCAGAGGACATTTCTCCAAAAAATACAATCTTTGCCCCCATGTGCAGTTGCAAACCGTAGTCTGGCTTTTTTATGGTGGTCTAAGAGCAGTGGCTTCTTCCTTGCTGAGCGGCCTTTCAGGTTATGTCGATATAGGACTCGTTTTACTGTGGATATAGATACTTTTGTTCCTGTTTCCTTCAGCATCTTCACCATGTCCTTTGCTGTTGTTCTGTGATTGATTTGCACCTTTCGCACCAAAGTACATTCATCTCTAGGAGGCAGTACGCGTCTCCTTCCTGAGCGGTATGACGGCTGCGTCGTCCCATGGTGTTTATACTTGTGTACTATTGTTTGTACAGATGAACGTGGTACCTTCGGGCATTTGGATATTGCTCCCAAGGATGAACCAGACTTGTGGAGGTCTACAAATTTTTTTCTGAGGCCTTGGCTGATTTCTTTTGATTTTCCATCGATGTCAAGCAAAGAGGCACTGTCTGTGAGATGTCTCATATTAAACATCATGCTGCTTCAGTAGAAATACAGACAGTACACAATGATTGCCCATGCGACAATACCACGTGGATACGAAGAAGTTGATGACTCTGGGCCTCCCGGGTGGCGCAGTGTTTAAGGGCGCTGTACTGTAGCGCCAGCTGTGCCACCAGAGACTCTGGCTTCGCGCCCAGGCTCTGTTGTAACCAGCCGCGACTGGGAGGTCTGTGGGGCAACGTACAATTGACCTAGCGTCGTCCGGGTTAGGGAGGGGTTGGCCGGTAGGGACATCCTTGTCTCATCGCGCACCAGTGACTCCTGTGGCGGGCCGGGCGCAGTGCGTGCTAACCAAGGTTGCCAGGTGCCCGGTGTTTCCTCCGATACTTTGGTACGGCTGGCTTCCGGGTTGGATGCGCGCTGTGTTAAGAAGCAGTGCGACTGGGTTGGGTTGTGTATCGGAGGACGCATGACTTTCAACCTTCGTCTCTCCCGAGCCCGCACGGGAGTTGTAGCGATGAGACAAGATAGTAGCTACTAAAAACAATTGGATACCACAAAATTGGCGAGAAAAACGGGGTAAAATTTTAAAAAAAAAAAAATAAAAAAAAAAAAAAGAAGTTGATGACTCTCAAGAGGAGATGTGAAAGGTCACAACAATAACAACAATCTCCCCTTGTAGCAAAGTGACTGCGAACACCTAATGCACCACCCAAACACACCTTATGCAAGTATTCCTTTTGTAGAACTGTAATACTTATTAAAGGCATTAGTAGTACATTTTTATTCTACTGTATATATATATATATGTTATGACATATGGCAACTGGCAACATTGCCATAACTGTTCCTGCATACTGCTTTGTAAACTCACTTCAGTCTCTAGAGCAAATAATGTCTACTTATTTGCTATATTGACAGACTGTCAATATTACTTGCGAAGAAATGAAAATTTAAATGATACACCAACTTCCTACATCATTTGTTTTAGCAGTGAGATTGGAGCTAGTTTATCCAAATATATTTCATGGACATCACAATGAACTGATCCACAAGTTGAAGTCACTCACTTTATTGGTTTCTGATGCAGCTGGAATCATTTAGTCAGTTGACAGTACTTATATAAAACACAATTATCTACATATGTACAGCTAGTAATATCTATACTACAATGCAGTTGGGAGCATAATAGGTATTCTATATTATACTACAACATCAGTCTAACTGAATATGGATGTTGTGTTGGTTGAACGTTGCAGCAGGTTCCAGAATGTTCTTAAACTGGTGCGACTCTTGTGTTGGGTAATGGTTTAGCAGGTTTTGGCGCTGTAGAGATGTTGGCTTTGGGGAGTTGTGACTCTGGCTCCTTGTAGACATCTATCTGGTCCTTTCTGCACTTCACAACGAGGTGGAAAAGCCTCTCCATGAAGTGGTGGGTTCTGGGCTTGTACACTTTGTTCAGCCCCCACTGCTTCTACCACTTGCAGAAGATTTGTTTGTACTGCAAGTGTCCTGGAAAGACCTCCAACAGACACCAGTCAGTCTTCCCACACCATCCCCTCCACACAATACCCACCTCCACAAGACACCAGTCAGTCTCCCCACACAATACCCACCTCCACAAGACACCAGTTAGTCACCCCACACCATCCCCTCCCACAATACCCACCTCCACAAGACACCAGTTAGTCACCCCACACCATCCCCTCCACACAATACCCACCTCCAAAGAAACCAGTCAGTCTCCCCACACCATCCCCTCCACACAATACCCACCTCCACAAGACACCAGTCAGTCTCCCCACACAATACCCACCTCCACAAGACACCAGTCAGTCACCCCACACCATCCCCTCCACACAATACCCACCTCCACAAGACACCAGTCAGTCACCCCACACCATCCCCTCCACACAATACCCACCTCCACAAGACACCAGTCAGTCTCCCCACACAATACCCACCTCCACAAGACACCAGTCAGTCTCCCCACACCATCCCCTCCACACAATACCCACCTCCACAAGACACCAGTCAGTCACCCCACACCATCCCTCCACACAATACCCACCTCCACAAGACACCAGTCAGTCTCCCCACACAATACCCACCTCCACAAGACACCAGTCAGTCACCCCACACCATCCCCTCCACACAATACCCACCTCCACAAGACACCAGTCAGTCACCCCACACCATCCCTCCACACAATACCCACCTCCACAAGACACCAGTCAGTCTCCCCACACCATCCCCTCCACACAATACCCACCTCCACAAGACACCAGTCAGTCTCCCCACACCATCCCCTCCACACAATACCCACCTCCACAAGACACCAGTCAGTCACCCCACACCGTCCCCTCCACACAATACCCACCTCCAACAGACACCAGTCAGTCTCCCCACACCATCACCTCCACACAATACCCACCTCCAATAGACACCAGTCAGTCTCCCCACACCATCCCCTCCACACAATACCCACCTCCACAAGACACCAGTCAGTCTCCCCACACCATCCCCTCCACACAATACGCACCTCCAATAGAAACCAGTCAGTCTCCCCACACCATCCCCTCCACACAATACCCACCTCCACAAGACACCAGTCAGTCTCCCCACACAATACCCACCTCCACAAGACACCAGTCAGTCACCCCACACCATCCCCTCCACACAATACCCACCTCCACAAGACACCAGTCAGTCACCCCACACCATCCCCTCCACACAATACCCACCTCCACAAGACACCAGTCAGTCTCCCCACACAATACCCACCTCCACAAGACACCAGTCAGTCTCCCCACACCATCCCCTCCACACAATACCCACCTCCACAAGACACCAGTCAGTCTCCCCACACAATACCCACCTCCACAAGACACCAGTCAGTCACCCCACACCGTCCCCTCCACACAATACCCACCTCCAACAGACACCAGTCAGTCTCCCCACACCATCCCCTCCACACAATACCCACCTCCACAAGACACCAGTCAGTCTCCCCACACCATCCCCTCCACACAATACGCACCTCCAATAGAAACCAGTCAGTCTCCCCACACCATCCCCTCCACACAATACCCACCTCCACAAGACACCAGTCAGTCTCCCCATACAATACCCACCTCCACAAGACACCAGTCAGTCACCCCACACCATCCCCTCCACACAATACCCACCTCCACAAGACACCAGTCAGTCACCCCACACCATCCCCTCCACACAATACCCACCTCCACAAGACACCAGTCAGTCTCCCCACACAATACCCACCTCCACAAGACACCAGTCAGTCTCCCCACACCATCCCCTCCACACAATACCCACCTCCACAAGACACCAGTCAGTCACCCCACACCGTCCCCTCCACACAATACCCACCTCCAACAGACACCAGTCAGTCTCCCCACACCATCACCTCCACACAATACCCACCTCCAATAGACACCAGTCAGTCTCCCCACACCATCCCCTCCACACAATACCCACCTCCACAAGACACCAGTCAGTCTCCCCACACCATCCCCTCCACACAATACGCACCTCCAATAGAAACCAGTCAGTAACCAAGACCTTATTTTCTGCAAATTAGACTTCAAGTCTTGCATGAACAATCAACTTAGTCTCCACAATACAGACAATACAGACAAACTACAGTAGAAGTTGTAGCTTACTTGTGAATACACAAACTATGACAACAAAACATGGACCATGTTTATGCCTCAGTATATTTACAATGTGTTCAGAAAGTATTCAGACCCATTGACTTTTTTCACATTGTTACGTTACAACCTTATTCTAAAAGTGATTAAATAACTTTTTCCCCTCTTCAATCTACACACAATACCCCATAATAAGAAAGCAAAAAGAGGTTTCTAGAAATGTTTGCAAAAAAATGAAATATAACATTTACATAAGTATTCAGACCCTTTACTCAGTACTTTGTTGAAGCACCTTTGGTAGCGATTACAGCCTTGAGTCTTCTTCGGTATGGCGCTACAAGTTTGGCACACATGTATCTGGGGAGTTTCTCCCATTCTTCATTTTTTTGTCGCAAAAAAAAGGCATATCTCCGACTGATCAATAAAAAGAAAAGATTAAGATGGGCAAAAGAACACAGACACTGTCATGTTTTGTCTTATATTGTCTTGTCATTTTGCTTTCCCTTCTGTTCGTTTTCCCCCTGCTGGTCTTATTAGGTTCGTTCCCTTTTTTCTCTCTCCCTTCCTCTCTCTCTTCTCTCTATCGTTCCGTCCCTGCTCCCAGCTGTTCCTATTCCCCTACTCAATCATCTAATCTTTTCACACCTGTTCCGTATCTTGCCCTCTGATTAGAGTCCCTATTTCTCCCCTTGTCTTCCGTTTCTGTCCTGTCGGATCCTTGTATATTGTTCGCCGTGCTGTGTCTTTGTCTCGCCCTGTCGTGTCTTGTTTCCCTCAGATGCTGCGTGTGAGCAGGTGTCTGAGTCTGCTACGGTCGGTGCCTTCCCGAGCAAACCTACAGTTTATGGTCGAGTCTCCAGTCTGTCCTCGTCACTACGAGTGGAATTTAGTTTTTTATGTTTTGTTTTCTGCTCTGATTGTCCAGGAGTATTGCCTATTTCCTTTACTGGAATAAAGACTCTGTTTTCGCCAAGTCGCTTTTGGGTCCTCATTCACCTGCATAACAGACACTTAACAGAGGAACTCTGCCTACAAGGCCAGCATCCCAGAGTCGCCTCTTCACTGTTGACGTTGAGACAGGTGTTTTGCGGGTACTATTTAACTAAGCTGCCAGTTGAGGACTTGTGAGGCGTCTGATTCTCAAACTAACACTCTAATGTACTTGTCCTTTTGCTTAGTTGTGCACCGGGGCCTCCCACTCCTCTTTCTATTCTGGTTAGTGCCAGTTTGCGCTGTTCTGTGAAGGGAGTAGTACACAGCGTTGTACGAGATCTTCAGTTTCTTGGCAATTTCTCACATGGTATAGTCTTAATTTCTCAGAACAAGAATAGACTGATGAGTTTCAGAAGAAAGTACTTTGTTTCTGGCCATTTTGAGCCTGTAATCGAACCCACAAATGCTGATGCTTCAGATACTCAACTAGTCCAAAGAAGGCCAGTTTTATTGCTTCTTTAATCAGGACAACAGTTTTCAGCTGTGCTAACATAATTGAAAAAGGGTTTTCTAATGATCAATTAGCCTTTTAAAATGATAAACTTGGATTAGCTAACACAACGTACCATTGGAACACAGGAGTGATGGTTGCTGATAATGGGCCTCTGTTCGCCTATGCAGATATTCCATAACAAAATCAGCCGTTTCCAGCTACAATAGTCATTTACAACATTAACAATGTTTACACTGTATTTCTGATCAACTGTATGTTATTTTAATGGACAAAATGTTTTGTTTTTCTTTCAAAAACAAGGACATTTCTAAGTGATCCCAAACTTTTTAATGGTAGTGTACAGTCGTGGCCAAAAGTTTTGAGAATTACACAAATATTAATTTTCACAAAGTCTGCTGCCTCGGTTTGTATGATGACAATTTGCATATACTCCAGAATGTTGTGAAGAATGATCAGATGAATTGTATTTAATTGCAAAGTCCCTCTTTGCCATGCAAATTAATTGAATCCCCCAAAAACATTTACACTGCATTTCAGCCCTGCCACAAAAGGCTGACATCATGTCAGTGATTCTCTCGTTAATACTGGTGTGAGTGTTGACGAGGACAAGGCTGTAGATAACTCTGTCATGCTGACTGAGTTCAAATAACAGACTGGAAGCTTCAGGGTGGTGCTTGGAATCATTGTTATTCCTCTGTCAACCATGGTTACCTGCAAGGAAACACGTGCCGTCATCATTGCATTGCACAAAAAGGGCTTCACAGGCAAGGATATTGCTGCAAGTAAGACTGCACCTAAACCAACCATTTATCGGATCATCAAGAACTTCAAGGAGAGCGGTTCAATTGTTGTGAAGAAGGCTTCAGGGCCCCCAAGAAAGTCCAGCAAGCGCCAGGACCATCTCCTAAAGTTGATTCAGCTGCGGGATCGGGGCACCACCAGTACAGAACTTGCACAGGAATGGCAGCAGGCATGTGTGAGTGCATCTGCACGCACAGTGAGACAAAGACTTTTGGAGGATGGCCTGGTGTCAAGAAGGGCAGCAAAGAAGCCACTTCTCTACAGGACAAACATCAGGGACAGACTAATATTCTGCAAAAGGTACATGGATTGGACTGCTGAGGACTGGGGTAAAGTCATTTTCTCTGATGAATCCCCTTTCCGATTGTTTAGGGCATCCGGAAAAAAGCTTGTCCGGAGAAGACAAAGTGAGCGCTACCATCAGTCCTGTGTCATGCCAACAGTAAAGCATCCTGAGACCATTCATGTGTAAGGTTGCTTCTCAGCCAAAGGAGCCAGTGTTGTCAGCACTACCACTACCTGGGTGGGGGTACCCCACCGGAATCCCCACCGACTAGGTATAAGGTCGTCAAGGTTCTCATTAGTAGCTTTGAGATTTCCTTTGTATATTATGTTCTTCCATCAGGGGGCTCTGGCTTTGTAGGACCAACCCTGCATTTACTACAGGTGGACTGCAATCAAGTTGTAGAAATATCTCAAGGATGATCAATGGAAACAGGATGCACCTGAGCTCAATTTCAAGTCTCATAACAAAGGCTCTGAATACTTATGTAAATAAGGTATTTCTGTTTTTTTTGTTTTAATACATTTGCAATGTTTTCAAAAAAACAGTTTTTGCTTTGTCATTATGGGGTATTGTGTGTAGATTGATTAGGAAAACAATTAATTTAATCAATTTAAGAATAAGGCTATACCGTAACAAAATGTGGGAAAAGTCAAGGGGTCTGACTATTTTCTGAATGCACTGTATCTGCTCATCATGGAGCCATAGTGTTGAGCTTGATGTTGATAGCTAGACCAGATACGGTCCGGTAGGCTGTAACTAACATAATCTAACGAAGCTAACATTAGCTTGCAAAGCTACGTCGCCAGATAGCAGCTGGCTAATTATATTGATATGCTTTGGAATGTCTAGCTAGCATACTATTAAATCTAGCTAGCTAGCTAGATTTTGGTTTAGATAAACAAATGTAGTTCGCTAGCTTGTTAGCTAGGTAATGTTAGCTACCTTACCTCAGCATGAATTCTTTTCTGCTGCGCTGATATGCTGGCTGATCGGATGCCTTCTTTTTTGAAAGGGAAAATAGATGGAATAGCTTCACTTTTCAATGTTTGACGACCTGGAAAACCCATCAGTTTAGAAATCCTCTGGCCGAAAGTGCTGGTTACAAACACAGACATTTTGATATTTCTCCACATCAACTGGATCCACCTTCAACAGTGAGATACTTGTCCTGATATCGCTATGAATTCTAGATATTGTGGTTGGCTTACAACAAGGAAATGAGATGCAGAAATGCTGATATTCTCATGTAGTGAAGTTATCTATTTTTATGACACATGATATGTTAATAACATATTAATGGACATATATAGTGGAATAGAGCAGCAGTGAAATTACCCTTTAACATTTAGCATTTTTAAAGCTGATTTCCTGCTATCCTACACATTTTGCTATCATATGCTATTTGGAGGGGGGGGGGCACAACCCCAAAAAATTATAAATACATTTGGTTGGGGGCCCCCTGGAGGTCGGGGACCACTGGGCACATGCCCTTCGGCCCATTCGGTAATCTGGTCCTGCTAGTGTCATCCGTGTGGTATTGAGAGATAAACATGGTAATGCTTTCACTGTTTGCACATAAAATAAGATAGTTCCCACATGATAAAGTGCTTACTTTGATATCCAACTGATATTGTGTCCTATCTGTCAACCTGTGAACACCGTTCATTGCTGCTTGCAGCTATATATTTTTTAAATATGATTCATGTGATTGTTGAGGAGTACCTGAGTAGTGTGGGTCCAGGTCTTCCATCGATTGAAATGTAACAGACAAACACAGAGTAAACAACAAAGAACAGAACAGAATGAACAATTACAGTTAACAATTACGACTTTGATTTGGAAGGTGAATATTCTAGAAGAGGGGAAAGATGAGAAAAAGAATGAGAGTGAAAACAAATATATACATTTTTTTATATACAAGCAATTTATCTCGACACGAGTCAGGTTGCCTACCTTCAGGTGTGATCCCACCCTGCACTCTACAACAGAAGAACATACAGAACAGATAAAACTAGCCTACTATACACAACTTCAGTACTTCCACAATGACTACTTTCTCCACAATTCCAGCACTACTCCATGCAGACCTGAGATCAAATGTGTTTTCCTTCAATTACTAACTGCTAGTTAACTGCTAGCAAATCACTAGCTGTGGTTGATTGATCTTGTCTGCCGCAATGGAACCAATGGGATAGTACAAAAACAGTAAACCCCGCTCATCTGTCACTCCAGGTAGGCTCAATCAAACGCTCAAAAGTATTTGAAAGTTCAAGAACATTTTTTAACCCAGGTCGGACTCCATTTGGACTTTTTACACTACTAAGCCGAACCGGGATAGTGTAAAAAGGGTACATGTACAATACATGTGATCTTATAAGCTCATCCCGCCCCATGCAGACTTACGAGGACCTGCGGCTGACAGAGCAGGCCCAGCTGGTCAACACGGACTGACTAGAATCCTACAGGAGAAGAGCAGAACATACATAACAGTTGTTGCATTGCATCAACCAATAGTTGATTGCTATGTCATCGACTGCACAGTCGGGCATCAGATTGCTACAGTGCCTAGTGAAAGTCTACACATCCCCTTGCACAGTTTGCACATACTGCTGCCTTACATTTTTATTTAAAAAGGGATTAAATTAGATTTTTTTCTTTCCGATCTACACAATTTACTCGACATTTTCAAAGTGAAGGAAAATGTATAAAACATTTTAAAAATGACTAACAATAATAACTAACTGATATCTTGATTGCAAAGGTCTTCACACCCCAGAGTTAATACTTGCTGCAATTGCAGCTGTGAATCATTTTGAATAATATTCCACCAATTATGTACAACTTTTAGGCCAACATATATCCATTGTTTTTGGTCAAAATTGCTCAGTCAGTTTGTTTGGAAATGATTGATGTATGGCAGAATTCTCTATACACTATCCTCTGACGTTATAGAGGCAGTGTCACGCCCTGATTAGTTTCACCTGTCCCCCCCCCCCCCCCCCTCCAAGTGTCACCAATCTTCCCCCAGGAATTTATACCTGTGTTTTCTGTCAGTCTGGGCCAGTTCGTCTTTTTTTTGTCAAACTTACCTGCATTTGTCCTGTCAGCTCCTGTCTTTTCCCAGTCTCTCTTTTTCCCATCCTCCTGGTTTTTGACCCTTGACCCTGTACCCGCCCTCCTGACCACTCTGCCCGTCCCTGAGCCTGCCTGCCGTCCTGCATCTTTGCTCCTACTCTGGATTATCGACCCCTACCTGCCACGACCTGTCGTTTGCCTGCCCCTGTTGTAACAATGAACATTGTTACTTCAACTTCGTCTGCACTTGGGTCTTACCTTGATACTTGATAGGCAGAGGAAGTTGCTCTCAAATCAAGAGAGCCACTACTTTTGCAAACAGATGGACACCAATCAAGAAATTGTGATTCTTTATGAAAATATTTGCTCCTGGGGTGTGAAGACCTTTGCAATCACGATGTCTTTGTTAAGAAAATTGTATTCATTTCTGATGACAGTTTTTATTTCACTTAAATGTGGAGTAAACTGTAGATCAGTGGTGGGGAAAATAGACATTTAAGGCAAAAACATATAAATTGCAAGGGTGAGTAGACGTTCACAAGGTACCGTATGTCATATGATATGGTTAGCTGATAATTAAACAACTATCCAGACGCTGTGAGATCTGGCAGGCAACTGCAATGTAGTCAGCTTGGAACGCAGCCATAGTTTTAGTCTTCAACCCTTATAATAGAGATATCGCTATACAGTATACATCTCCACGGTTTTATTACTTAAGGGCCCATGGCAGTCAAAAACATGATTTCACTGTTTTTTGTGTATATTTTCACACTACGAGGTTGGAATAATACTATGAATTTGTGAAAATTATGATAATGACCTTTTAGTGTAAAAGCTGTTTGAAAAGACATTTCAGCCTGTTTAGGTGGGATGGCGTTTTGGCCTTCCAAGACAACATCACTACACAGTAAATGAGTTAATAGACAAATACGAAAGAATTCCAAACTGCTCTGCGAATAACAGCAAATGTTCTGTCCTAGAAAAATTATTCCTTGAGAAATTGCCCTTTGCTAAGAAGCTATTTTTTAATATATATATATATTTTTTTAACCATTTTAACTGAAAACAATCACAGTTAAGGTACTTAATTGTTACCCAGAAATTAATTGATATTGAGATAAAACTGACTGCATTGGACCTTTAACATGTTTATAATACAGGAAATATAACTGCTTATACACAACATAAAATCTTACCTGACGTGAAAAATGCTCTTTCTGCAAAGTATCCAGGGGTTCCAAATCTGTAACAATATTGACATCAGAGGGTGTTTGGTGAAAAGATAATGGTGAATCGTCAAAAGCTGATATGAAGTCAGAGGGTTCGACATGGAGGGTTCTACATGGAAACACAAAAGCCTTATACCTGCAACCAAAAAGGGTTCTCCTATGGGGACAGCCGAAGAATCGTTTTGTAACCCTTTTTCCTAAGAGTGTAGGATATATCCATAGCTTTAGGTTCAGGTACATTCTGACATTTTGGGTAGAGCACTGTCATAGAGATGGAGTGCAGCTTTACAATGCTGTCACAGACGTGATCTATGGCAAAGAAAGGTGTGCCCTGTTTCTGTCTCTATGGGAACTGCTCATTGACACATACCGAACTTGTTGAGGCTAGCAGATGCAGACCAGCACACAGGCTCTCCTCCCCTGTGCCTCCTCTTCCTGCACACGTCAGAAAGGTAAGAGTCCACCTGTTTCACCAGAGCAAAGAGGTCAATGAAGGGTCATCTCAAATCAATCAATTTACATGGGCTATACACAGCTTTACATGTACTGATATAAATAGCTATGGCTCCGTTAGACTGGCACTGTGCAGGACCTAGTAGTTAAATGGCTGATGCAGTTTGAGTCTGATTGAACAGGTTCAGTGTTCAGACGTCTGTCTGTCTGTCTGTCTGTCTGTCTGTCTGTCTGTCTGTCTGTCTGTCTGTCTGTCTGTCTGTCTGTCTGTCTGTCTGTCTGTCTGTCTGTCTGTCTGTCTGTCTGTCTGTCTGTCTGTCTGTCTGTCTGTCTGTCTGTCTGTCTGTCTGTCTGTCTGTCTGTCTGTCTGTCTGTCTGTCTGTCTGTCTGTCTGTCTGTCTGTCTTACAGCATCTGAAGAACTCCCCTCCAAAATCTTGACTGTTTTCCTGGCCTGACACCTCTCTCTGCTCCCTGAGGTCATCGCCAGGTCAGACGACTTGGACCACTCTGCAAAACACAACCAGGACAGGTAGAATCACTGGAGATGCATTGGGAAATGGATTAGTGGAATCTTTACTTTATGGGTATTGTACTCGTATATGGTTATGTGGCCATGGTAACGTCAAGTTAACCTGTCTAAATGACTATCGTCCCGTAGCATTCACATCTGTACCATTGAGAACATCTTGACTGGCTATATCACTGCTTCGTATGGCAACCGCTTGGCATCCGACTGCAAGGCGCCACAGAGGGTAGTGCAGACGGCCCAGTACATCACTGGGGCCGAGCTCCCTACCATCCAGGACCTCTATACCAGGCGGTGTCAGAGGAAGGCCCTAAGGCCCTAAAAATTGTCAAAGACTCCAGCCACCCTAGTCATAGAATATTCTCTCTGCTACCACACGTAAGCAGTACCACTGAACAGCTCCTATCCCTAAGCTATAAAACTGCTTTTAATTTTAGAATTGTTTTATTTAACCTTTATTTAACTAGGCAAGTCAGTTAATAACACATTCTTATTTACAATGATGGCCTACAGCTAAATAGTTAGTTAAATAGTTAACCAATAGCTACATTGACCCTTTTTGCACAAACTATTTTGCCTCATCAAATACTGCACGCTGCTGTTACTGTATATTATCTATCCCATTGCCTAGTCACTTTATCCCTACCTATATGTACATATCTACCTCAATTACCTCGCACCCCTGCACATCGACTCAGTACTGGTACCCCGTGTATAAAGCCAAGTTATCGTTCCTCATGATGTATTTATTCCTTGTGTTATTGTTTTTCTACTACTTCTCTTTTTTTTATTTCTGCATTGTTGGGAAGGGCCCATTAAGAAGCACTTCATTGTTAGTCTACACCTGTTGTTTACGAAGCATGTGACAAATAACATTGGATTTGATTTGAAATGAGGTACATAATACACATGTGATGACAAAATAAAATATTGGGTTACTGAGCCTTCTTTGCACGTTGTTGCTAATGCTCACCAAGCATAAGAGGGTGGTACAATACCTCTGCTTTTACTGCAGCCAAGGGGTATGTCAGCTGTGAAGATCCGCTCCCCTGATAGGCAGTCGAGGGCGGGGAAAGAGGCTTGTAATGGCCTCAGGGAGGGATTAGATAGAGCCATGTTGTCCATGCTAGAGGAAGGAGAGCGCCTGTGTCTATGCGGCTGGTCCTTGGACAGACATGTCCACCGATGAGGACACTTCCTGCCCCACTGGCCCAGTCTGGAGCTAGCTGCCCCAGGGTCGTCATCCTTACAGAAGGAAGGGTTCACCAAACCCATGGCCCCACAGCCTCTCTCGTCCTGGGGGTCCAACAACAGAAAGTCATGGCTAGAGGCCCTCGACACATCCACATTAAAGGGCTGCCCAACCTCCCCCTCTTTGTCCTCCTCCATGGACATCTCAGGGTCGTAGTAGGCCCAGGGTTTGCAGTGGGGGTTTTCCAGAGAACCCTCTACAGCCCAGGTCCAGGGGTGCAGGGGAGAGCCACAGTGGGAAGGCCCGCACGACTCACAGGGGGTCTTGTCTCTGAGCCCTGCACCGCCCAGGTGAGGCAGAGAGTCATGCGGGCCAAAGCCAAAACCAACCGGCCATACCTCGCCACCGTGATGCACCATGATACTCTGTACCTCCTCTTCCTCTTTTGTCTCGCCAGCCCCCCACCCCTCACGGCCACTGTCCCCCCATGTTCCCGGGTGCCACTCCAGTGGCGGACGGTGGCTGAGGGAGGTGAGGCCCCACAGCAGGGATGGTGGGGTGCTGTGGTAGGCCTTGGGTGTGTGGCAGGGCGTGATGTCAATGTGGGGGAGGGTACAGCTGTTGGGTGAGTGGTGATGGGAGTGGGCAATTGGCCGGCAGTGTCCCAGGTGGGCTTCCTTCTGCTGCAGGCTGTCAGAGGCCGACAGTAGGGTGAGGGTGTCCACGGCCAGGGCGGACAGGACCTGCAGCTGGCCCAGCTGGCTGTCCAGCACCTGCAGGCTGTCCTGGATGAAATGGACCCTTTCAGACACCTCACCAATAACTACACCCATCTCCTCAGCCCTGTCAGGTCAAGGACACAGAGACATTCAGGGGAGTCACAAAAAGGGTATCTCTATGGCTATTGAAAACTCTATGGCTATCGAAATCTCAGTCTCACCTTTCTGCAGTGGTTCGGATCCTGTGGATCTGGCTGCAGAGAACATCTTGTTTTTTCTTGTGGAAATACGCCATCACACACCTATCCTCAAACTCATGAAGCCTCTTCAGCTCCTCTCGGCCGAGGTAAAGCTCTGACAGAGGGAGAGAAAGATTACAAACAAGTCCATATTTCAAACACACATACACTCACTTAGAAGTACTGTAGCATTTTCCTACCACATGGAAATGCTTTGAATCAATACTGTCATAGAACAACAGCATAGGAGACTAAGGTTAAATTAGTTGTACTCATCCAAAAACACGCGCCCACACACACACACACACACACACACACACACACACACACACACACACACACACACACACACACACACACACACACACACACACACACACACACACACACACACACACACACACTCACTAAGCCGACAGGAGTCCCTCTCCTTCTCAGATAAGCCCCTGTGTTTCCGGTAAATGGCGGTCACACACAGGGTCACGTGACTCAGGCTGATGAGGGGCGGGGCAGCCACGGCTTCTCCTGATAGGTCATAATGTAACGGTAACGGTTGTACATCCACAGCTTTTTGGACGTGGACTTCATTTTAAAGTAGACATTGCTGTCAAAAAAAAAAGATCCATAACAAACCGTAAAGCACTGAGAGATGCTGCAAAACCCAATTTGTACATAAAAGCATAAACAGGAAGACACAATCAGGCAGAGAAAGACAGATTCAAAAGATAATTTATATTTTTTAATGGAGGGTTTAGAGTCCCTACTTGAGAAGGGCAAGGAGGACGTTGACCATGATGAGGTACTGGAAGAAGAGGTAGACGGCCTGGAGGAAAGGGTGGAGGAAAGCCCCGGGGGCACACGGCTTGCCTTCTGCACAGGCTGCCATAAACACAAAAGGGACAAGGTGTCTCAAATGGCACCATATTCCCATTGACTGTGGCCCATGCAGGAGTCACCCCCACAACTCTGGTGTTGCAAGCAACTCCAACCAAACGGAAGCACAACTGTAACTGGTCACCGGTTAGTAGTTACTCACCGTCTATTTCATCGGGGTACCCTTCTCCAAACATCATCCAGTATGGCTGGTTGACCACATCTCTGAGCAGGCTCCATGACGGAGCTTCGTCTGGAGATAAGATGGCCTTCCTGGACACCCCGAAACTCAGCAGCACGATGGCCATCATGACCACAATGTAAAACATGTTACTGGTCTGAGCAGATGGGTCGAGAACATAGAGGAAAATATTTTAAAATGGGCGATTCCACGCAAGCGGGAGTGGTAAATATTTTGGGTTATCTCAGAGTGTTCTGGCAATTCTCACATGGAAACTTAATTGAAAGGAAGGATGTTTGACTTTTTACATTTGTATCACACATTGTTTCTTGTTTTTTTATCACAATAAAATGTTCAATTTTAAGCCCTTTTTAGAACTACAGTGCATTCGGAAAGTATTCAGACCCCTTGACCCTTTTCCACATTTTGTTCCGTTACAGACTTTTTAAAAATTTATCAAATAAAAATACATCCTCATCAATCTACACACAATATCCCATAATGACAAAGTGAAAACAGGAAATACTGAAACTGAAATACCTTATTTACATAAGTATTCAGACCTTCGCTATGAGACTCGAACTTGAGATCAGGTGCATCCGGTTTCCATTGATCATCCTTGTTTTTACACCTGTGGTAAATTCAATTGATTGGACATGATTTGGAAATGCCCACACCTGTCTATATAAGGTCCCACAGTTGACAGCGCGTGTCAGAGCAAAAACCAAGCCATGAGGACGAAGTAATTGTCCGTACAGTTCCGAGACAGGATTGTGTCGAGGCACAGATCTGGGAAAGGTTACCAAAAAATGTCTGCAGCGTTGAAGGTCCCCAAGAACACAGGGGCCTCCACCAAGTAAAGGGGTCTGAATACTTCCCTATGCTGTGGCATTAGGGCTGGCACAATTACCGTATAACTATGTAACCAACGGTTATGTATGAAGACCACCATGAAAATAAAATAACCGTCATAACTGTTTCCTTTTTTCTGGAACGAACAGCTGACTGAAGAAGAGATTGTCAGGCATTTGTGCGGTTGAGCCCGTTTCTGCGGTAACATGGACTCTTTACAACATAATGAAACTTTGTTGCTCCCTGCTGAAACAACCCTAGACAACGCCCCGCTCCCTGCAGCAGCAGCACACCTAGAAATATAATGAATAGAACGGGCTTGGAACATCTAAGCCTGGAAATTTGGCTAATAAACTCCCCCGCCATGGCTGGCTGGTAATTTCCATAGTAATCACATCACAAATCGCAAATCATAGGACATATTGATGGGTACACTTCCTGCTTTTATTTCCTGCTTTGATCCTATGGGTACACTCGCAATGGCCACCAGTACACCCATTATGCCATCAATTATTTGAATGGGGACGCCGGTTCTACTAATTCTATAATGGTGACCACAGTCATTTGGCTGACCAATAAATGTTATCCAAAATTCCATGACCGTCACATCCCTATGAGGCACAAGTCTGTTTGTTTTATCCTGGTGCTAGGGCGTCACACAAGGGTGCACATTTTAGTTGTCCAAGCAACAAAATAAAATCCCTGATTCTCATCAACAAGCCCTTGATTCGCTTTATCAGATATTTCATTGCTAGACTAGAACTACAATGTGCATCCCTTTGGGTCCTTATAAACCAGGGGTATTCAACTCTTACCCTACGAGGTCCGGAGCATGCTGGTTTTCTGTTCTACCTGATAATTAATTGCACACACCTGGTATCCCAAGTCTAAATCACTCCCTGATTTGAAGGGAACAATGGAAAAATGCAGTGGAACTGGCTTTGAGTGTCACACTCTGACCATTATTTACGTTGTTTGTTTCTATGTTTTGTTTAGTCAGGGTGTGATATGAGTGGGCATTCTATGTTGCATGACTAGTTAGTCTGTTTCTATGTGTTTTGGCCTGATATGATTCTCAATCAGTGGCAGGTGATTGTCTTTGTCTCTGATTGGGAACCATATTTCGGTAGCCTGTTTTGTATTGTGGTTCGTGGGTTATTGTCTATGTGATGTTGCATGTTAGCACTCAGTTTCTATAGCGGTCACGTGTGTCTGGTTAGTTTGTTTAGTTTGTTTAGTGTACTTCCGTTTTTTCCCCGGCTATAATTAAAAGTATGTATTCACACCACGCTGCGGTCTCCTCAAATGGACGATCGTGACATTGAGTTCCAGAGTTGTGTTTGAGGGCTATAGACCAAGATTCTAAAAACACTGGGCTGTGATTAGGTGGAGCTATGCATTTTATTTAACCTTTATTTAACTAGGTAAGTCAGTTAAGAACAAATTCTTATTTACAATGACGGCCTACCCTGGCCAAAACCTCTCCTAACCCGGACGACGCTGGGCCAATTGTGAGCCGCCTATTGTGATACAGCCCGGGATTGAACACTGGTCTGTAGTGACGCCTCTAGCACTGCGCTGCAGTGCCTTAGACCGCTGCGTCACTCAGGATCTCTATTACACTAACCCAGTAGGGTGTGCCTGAAATGGCTTACAAAAGTAGTGCACTATATAGGGAATATAGTTTTGTACGTACCCTAGATGTTAGCCCAAGGAAGGAAAGGCTGTACTCACCATCTTGGTGATCATGGTGAGGTAGTGTCCAGCGTGCTGGTTGACCGCTAGCAGGTCCAGCATCCGGACATACCAGAAGATGATGTCCAGGCAGTAGGTGATCCGCCCTGCCGTCCGGTAGGACCCGCTGTGCCAGCGCAGTGCCAGCCCCACCAGGAAGAGGAGGATGGCCAGGAAGTCAGACACGTTCCAGTACTCTCCGAACCACACCTTCAGCTTCTGACTGGGCTTCCTCGGCTCCGACATGAACACCTAACAGGCAGACAACCCACACATTTGTCACATTTACTGATTTATTGGACTTTTTTTATCATAAAAAGCCAGTACACACATTTAGGCTGTGTCCCAAATGTGTTCCCTCCTTAAGGCCAATGGGCTGCATAGTAGTAAAGTAAAGCCATTTGTTTAGGGGCTGCTGTTGATTATCTGATTAGCCCTAAACTTTTAAATTAGAATGAAATTTGACTCAACAATAGAACATGTAGAACTGTAGCTTGATCCAGCCATGGAATTGAAATCATACCTCTTTTGTCTCCCACAGCAATTCCTTGAATTACAATGGTGACTTAATACAAGACATTGTGTATGCATGTATTCTATGACCAGAATCAGAAGACCGCTCACACCGAAAATAAAAGGCGATGCAATGGATGCCAGTGTTAGCCACTTTTCCTAATTAATTCACATTACATGTAGTCCATTCATGTTGAAGCTAGTTGTATGTGACGGTAAATCACAACTTTTGTCTGCATTTTTTTTTGTTGCCAGCTTTGTTTGTCTTGCAGCTACATATTTGAGTTGTACTGGTAAATTGAGACAGTGAAGTAGTAGGATTGGGATACTGTAGCTACCAGTGTGGTCGTCTGAAATTGTGGAACAGCTGTGGTAAGACAGTTTAAACAGAAACGCGTCTGCAGCAAATGAACATTCACGGGCTAGTAGTAGAAGTACACTGAGTGGGTGCAGAGTAGAGGTCTGCGCGGGACTGATGAATTCAACCCGCTCCCGTCCCGCTCCGCAGCTTTTCATACCGCACCAACTGTCTGTCTCTGTCCGACTCCCACCCGTTACCGCAAGAACTGGTCCCGAACACAAGTCTCGCAATGTGATTTGAGTCATGTAACGCAGATCACTTGCCAGCCATGGTCACTATAGGCAATATCAAAATGTGCAGAAATAACCTAAGAAATGGGTTAAATTAGCAGAGCTTCTCACATGGACCATTATATGAGGCTATACAGTCGTAGTTTGAAAAGAGCAAAGTTAGAGAGATTTTCAATTTCTCTTGAGCTACGTTTTCATAGCCTACATTTTAGGAGTGCGATGATTTTTAACGGAGACAAATATGAGTGTCACTGACAAAAAAAGCCTTACCTTAAGGCTTTTCTACTTGTATATATTTTTTTAAACAAATTGAAATTCAAGATGTCACCCAATAATTTTCCAAACACTTTCACTGGCTGCCACTGCTCTTGCTCAACAAAAAAAATCCCTCTGTCTCATCACAACTTTTGGGGATATTTCAACAAAACGATTTTGTGGTAAATTAGACGTTAGATCTAGAATTTGTTACAAGTAGAAAAGCCTTAAGGTAAGGCTTTTTTAAGGCAATATAACTGTCACTCAGCTATATTGTGTACAAGTATAAAGAGCTCCACCGTACTATTAGGCCTACGATATGATTTACAGTGCCCTCAGTAATTATTCTTATTTTGGCTCAATGCTCAAAGTTTGGATTTGAAATCAAACAATGACTACGAAGTTAAAGTGCAATTGTAAATATACTTAAGTATCAAAAGTAAAAGTATAAATAATTTCAAATTCCTTATATTAAGCAAAGAAGACAGCTCCATTTTCTTGATGACATTTTTTACAGATAGCCAGGGGTACACTCCAACACATAATTTACAAGCGATGCATTTGCATTTAGTGAGTCTGCCAGGTGGTAGTAGGGATGACCACGTGTTCCCTTCATAAGTGCGTGAATTTGACCATTTCCCTGTCCTGCTAAGCATTCAACATGTAATGTTTACTTTTGGGAGTCGGGGAAAATATATGGAGTAAAAAGTACATTGTTTTCTTTAGGAATGTGGTGAAGTAAATGTAAAAAAAAAAAGTAAATAGTAATTTACAGATACCCCAAAAAACTACTTACAGTAAGTAGTATTTTAAAGTATTTTTACTTAAGTGCTTTACACCACTGATTGTTGAATTGTGAGGTGGCAGGTAGCCTAGTGTTGGGCCACTAATCGAAAGGTTGCCAGATTGAATCCCCGAGCTGACAAGGTAAAAATCTGTTGTTCCGCCCCCCGAACAAGGCAGTTAACCTACTGTTCCTAGGCCGTCATTGTAAATAAGAATTTGTTCCTAACTGACTTGCCTAGTTAAATACAAATTGTTTGTCAATTTCTCAGAGATTGTTACTACATTCAAATGTGATAGGAACAACTTCCATCTGTCTGCTACAAATTGGTATAACTACACTCAAAAAATGAGGGGTTCTGCTAAGATCCCCAAAGTTCTTTGGAGAACCTTTGGGTTCTTGGCACTGAACATGGCCCCAAAATGTTCTTCCAAGAACCCCATTGGAGGTAGTTGGTGGGGGATCTTGCAGGAACCTAACTGCCCAACTGAAACATTTGAATTTGAAAGAACAGCAGGTCTCGGCACTTACCCTAAATTGAGGAGGTCGTTACATTTCAGTTAAGGTTTGTCCCCATATGATCTAAATTGATATTGTTTCATGATGATACCATCTATCTTTTCATATTTTTGCCCGTCTTTCTAAAACAGAAAATGGACACAGTTCAATGGATATCAATCAACAAAGAGGTAAGAATATGTTGACGGCTAGCTGTATTGCGTGCAGATGACTGAACTGCTCACTTTGGTGTCTGTGTCTGCAGGTATATAGACGAGGAGGCGTACAAAGGTATGTCTATTGGTATGTTATGCAGATCACATTTACCCTCCTCCTCCCTTACCTCTTCAATGAATATCCCAGAGGCCTCTACATTATGCACAAGGTATGTGTATTAAAACCATTATCAAAACAGTTTTTTTCATTCACATTCACCACGAAGACCAAGGTGTGAATGCTGTTTTGTTAAATACAATCTGAAAAAAAATAACCCCTTTCACTGGATCCTCAAAGAACCTTTTGGGGTTAATTTCCTTAACTACCCCCTTATTATTATCATATTATTAATCATATGCATTAAAATAAACAATATTTTAGTTGTCAGTGTTAATGATTTTAGTGGCAAAGCAGAATGAAAAAAATCCAAATATGAGGTAAACTCCCAGCAGAGGCCCAAGTCAAATTGGTGTTTCCTCTGGCGTGTTGATGATAATGTGTTGATGTTCTCTGTATCTATAGCCAGAATTATTTTGTAGTGAATGTTGATCTAACAGGTTTCCTGTTATATTCATCAGAGGTGTAGGGAGGGTGAAGTCTGTGAATCCAAAATTGTTTTATTATACAGATGATTAACAAAACATGCACACAACAGTATTCACACCTTGGTTTTTGTGGTTATGTGAATGAAAAAAAACTGTTTTGATAATGGTTTTAATACACATACCTTGTCCATAACATTATGGCTTATAGGATATTCATTGAAGAGGGATGGGAGGAGGAGGGTAAATGTGATCTGCATAATAACAAACCAGTACCAATTGGCTTTGTTTGCCTCCTTTTCTGTATACCTACAGACACAAAAGTGACCAGTTCAGGCATCTGCACCCAATAAAGCTAGCCTTCAACATAATCTTATGGCCTACATATTCTTACCTCTTTGTTGATTGATATCCATTGAATTGTGTCCTTTTTCTGTTTTCGAAAGATTTGCACAAATATGAAAAGATAAATGGGTATTGTCATAAAACAATATCAATTTAGATCATATAAGGGACAAACCTTACCTTAACTTGAAGAGATCTTTACTTTTTCAGTTAAGTGTCTGCACCTGCTGTCCTTTTCAAATTCAAATCCAAATGTTTCAGTTGGGAATTTAGGTTCCTGCAAGAACCCCCACCAACCAAGGAGGTTCCTTGATGAACCCCACCGTCCTTTGGGGTTCTTGGAAGAACCTTTTGGGGGCCATTTTCAGTGCCAAGAACCCTAGGGTTCTTCGACGAACTTTGGGGATCTTAGAAGAACGCTTGTTGAACCCATCATTTTTTTTTGAGTGTACTTTGAAGTTTGTTAAATACCATGACTTACCAATACAGTTAGTAGAAAGAAAACACATCTAGCTACCAGAAAGAAACTGCTGAAAAACAACCCAACAGCACATAAATCAGCAACATGGGTTAGGGCAGTGTGCAGTGTGGTTGAGATTGCATCGTCTGTGGACCTATTTGGGCGGTAAGCAAATTGGAGTGGGTCTAGGGTGTCAGGTAGGGTGGAGGTGATATGGTCCTCGACTAGTCTCTCAAAGCACTTCATGATGACGGAAGTGAGTGCTACAGGGCGGTAGTCGTTTAGCTCAGTTACCTTAGCTTTCTTGGGAACAGGAACAATGGTGGCCCTCTTGAAGCATGTGGGGACAGCAGACTGGTATAGGGATTGATTGAATATGTCCATAAACACACCGGCCAGCTGGTCTGCGCATGCTCTGAGGGCGCGGCTGGGGATGCCGTCTGGGCCTGCAGCCTTGCGAGGGTTAACACGTTTAAATGTCTTACTCACCTCGGCTGCAGTGAAGGAGAGTCCGCATGTTTTCGATGCAGGCCGTGTCAGTGGCACTGTATTGTCCTCAAAGCGGGCAAAAAAGTTATTTAGTCTGCCTGGGAGCAAGACATCCTGGTCCGTGACTGGGCTTGTTTTCTTCTTGTAGTCCGTGATTGACTGTAGACCCTGCCACATACCTCTTGTGTCTGAGCCGTTGAATTGAGATTCTACTTTGTCTCTATACTGACGCTTAGCTTGTTTGATAGCCTTGCGGAGGGAGTAGCTGCACTGTTTGTATTCGGTCATGTTACCAGTCACCTTGCCCTGATTAAAAGCAGTGGTTCGCGCTTTCAGTTTCACGCGAATGCTGCCATCAATCCACAGTTTCTGGTTAGGGAATGTTTTAATCGTTGCTATAGGAACGACATCTTCAACGCACGTTCTAATGAACTCGCACACCGAATCAGCGTATTCGTCAATGTTGTTATCTGACGCAATACGAAACATATCCCAGTCCACGTGATGGAAGCAGTCTTGGAGTGTGGAGTCAGCTTGGTCGGACCAGCGTTGGACAGACCTCAGTGTGGGAGCCTCTTGTTTTAGTTTCTGTCTGTAGGCAGGGATCAACAAAATGGAGTCGTGGTCAGCTTTTCCGAAAGGAGGGCGGGGCAGGGCCTTATATGTGTCGCGGAAGTTAGAGTAACAATGATCCAAGGTTTTTCCACCCCTGGTTGCGCAATCGATATGCTGATAAAATTTAGGGAGTCTTGTTTTCAGATTAGCCTTGATAAAATCCCCAGCTACAATGAATGCAGCCTCCGGATAAATGGATTCCAGTTTGCAGAGTCAAATAAAGTTCGTTCAGAGCCATCGATGTGTCTGCTTGGAGGGGAATATATACGGCTGTGATTATAATCGAAGAGAATTCTCTTGGTAGATAATGCGGTCGACATTTGATTGTGAGGAATTCTAAATCAGGTGAACAGAAGGATTTGAGTTCCTGTATGTTTCTTTCATCACACCATGTATCATTAGCCATAAGGCATATGCCCCCGCCCCTCTTCTTACCAGAAAGATGTTTGTTTCTGTCGGCGCGATGCGCGATGTGTGACATTTGAGAAACGTGGATGAACGTCTCATTCTGATGTGAAACTGTGAGAGCTGGTAGAAAGAATCACTATGTAAAGTCTAATGCAGAGGAGGAACAGTCTATTATTGTGGGGGTCTAAAGAGATTCTCCAGTAGTTGTGTATACCTTTTAGCCAGCAGTTGTTAAAGTAGTGCTCAAGAGCCAAAAAGTGGTCCCAGAAAATTGCATACTACATCACATATGTACACAACGTCATTGCTCTCTCTCTCTCTCTCTTGCCACTTGCTAGCTGTCACTCAAATGGCAAGGGGCTGAAGCTCATTAGCTAGAACTCTAATTGCTAGGGGGCTTACCCAGGTGTGGGGAAAATGTAGGGATAATGGCACTGCACAGCCACCAGTAAACCGTCACTTTCAAACTAGGGATTTTGTGGCTAATTGAGGTAAAACTAATTCCGCTCATAGATTATGCATGTATAAACTACACATTAACCTATCCAGCCCAAAGCAGGAGGTTTATAAAATACTTGTTAGTCACCAAAATTCCGGCGCATCTCTTTAAGTCATACAAACATGATGTCAATAGATGTATCGGTCTTGATGAAATGAATGATAAGTGAAATATAGGTAACTATAGATTGCAAAAACTGGTGGCACTTATTGCCCCCGATGCAAGGTCCATTTAGCAATGCTCCTCTCCCCATTAGTAGGTATCCTCTTGGCTAATCTCTATTTCCTTTAGTTCATTTACGCACTACAAACACTCTCCTCAAAAGTATTAGCCTATTCCAGAGATCGCCTACTCCTATGTAGGATGTGACTTGAGAAGCACAATGTGGCTAGTGATTTGTTGGCTCCCTTGGCAACCTCTTGCCTCACGATGGTGACGTCATAAAGCATACTGTATAACTAATGACAGGCAGTGTGATTGGTTATCATTGTGATTCTCATGTGCTTGATGGTAAAGTTGAAGACCAAAAATAAGAACTTTATTTTCCCCGCAAGGGAACTTCGTTTTGGAGTGGTTCAGAAAATAAATAAATAACATAAACATAGTAGGTTAGGCTACACAGCAGCTACACAGCAGCTACACACAGCTACCAGGGCGCGCTCTCAGAGCATGTACAGAAAGACTGGCAGGGATATTAACAGTAATTTTCAACCTCTCCTTGTCCCAGTCTGTAATCCCCTCATGTTTTAAGAAGACCACAATTATTCCTGTTCCCAAGAACTCTAAGGCTTCATGTCACAATGACTACCGCCCTGTAACAGTCAACGTCTGTAATCATGAAGTGCTTTGAGAGGCTGGTTATGGCACACAGCAACTCCCTCTTCCCAGAAACCCTAGACCCACTCCAATTTGCGTACCGCTCCAACAGATCCATAGACGATGCAATCTCAATTGCACTCCACACTGCCCTCATCCTGTCATGTTTTGTCTTAGATTGTCTTGTCATTTTGCTTTCCCTCTGTTCATTTTCCCCCTGCTGGTCTTTTTAGGTTCGTTCCCCTTTTTCTCTCTCCCTTCCTCTCTCTCTTCTCTCTATCGTTCCGTTCCTGCTCCCAGCTGTTCCTATTCCCCTAATCAATCATTTAGTCTTCCCACACCTGTTCCCGATCCTTTTCCCTGATTAGAGTCCCTATTTCTCTCCTTGTTTTCCGTTCCTGCCCTGTCGGATCCTTGTCTATTGTTCACCGTGCTGTGTCTATGTATCGCCCTGTCGTGTCGTGTTTCCCTCAGATGCTGCGTGGTGAGCAGGTGTCTGAGTCTGCTACGTTCAAGTGCCTTCCCGAGGCAACCTGCAGTTCTTGATCAAGTCTCCAGTCTGTTCTCGTCATTACGAGTAGAATTATGCCTTTTGATTGTAAAGTTACTTTACTGGATTAAAAACTCTGTTTTCGCCAAGTCGCTTTTGGGTCCTCATTCACCTGCATAACAGAAGGATCCGACCAAAGAATGGACCCAGCGACTACAGATGCTCGTAACACTGCCGTCGAGATCCAAGGAGCCATGCTCGGCAGACACGAGCAGGAATTGTCTGCTGCTCGCCATGCCGTGGAGAACCTGGCCGCTCAGGTTTCCGACCTCTCTGGACAGTTCCAGAGTCTTCGTCTCGTGCCACCTGTTACTTCCTGGCCTGCCGAGCCTCCGGAACCTAGGGTTAATAACCCACCTTGCTACTCCGGGCAGCCCACGGAGTGCCGCTCCTTTCTCACCCAGTGTGATATTGTGTTCTCTCTCCAACCCAACACATACTCTAGCGAGAGAGCTCGGGTTGCTTACGTCATTTCACTCCTTACTGGCCGGGCTCGAGAGTGGGGCACAGCTATCTGGGAGGCAAGGGCTGATTGTTCTAACAATTACCAGAACTTTAAAGAGGAGATGATTCGGGTTTTTGACCGTTCAGTTTTTGGTAGGGAGGCTTCTAGGGCCCTGGCTTCCCTATGCCAAGGTGATCGATCCATAACGGATTACTCTATAGAGTTTCGCACTCTTGCTGCCTCTAGTGACTGGAACGAGCCGGCGCTGCTCGCTCGTTTTCTGGAGGGACTCCACGCAGTGGTCAAAGATGAGATTCTCTCTCGGGAGGTTCCTTCCAGTGTGGACTCTTTGATTGCTCTCGCCATCCGCATAGAACGACGGGTAGATCTTCGTCACCAAGCTCGTGGAAGAGAGCTCGCGTCAACGGTGTTTCCCTGCTCCGCATCGCAACCATCTCCCTCCTCTGGCTCAGAGACTGAGCCCATGCAGCTGGGAGGTATTCGCATCTCGACCAAGGAGAGGGAACGGAGGATCACCAACCGCCTGTGCCTCTATTGCGGATTTGATGGACATTTTGTCAATTCATGTCCAGTAAAGGCCAGAGCTCATCAGTAAGCGGAGGGCTACTGGTGAGCGCTACTACTCAGGTCTCTTCATCTAGATCCTGTACTACTATGTCGGTCCATTTACGCTGGACCGGTTCGGGTGCTACATGCAGTGCCTTGATTGACTCTGGGGCTGAGGGTTGTTTCATGGACGAAGCATGGGCTCGGAAACATGACATTCCTTTCAGACAGTTAGACAAGCCTACGCCCATGTTTGCCTTAGATGGTAGTCATCTTCCCAGTATCAGATTTGAGACACTACCTTTAACTCTCACAGTATCTGGTAACCACAGTGAGACTATTTCTTTTTTGATTTTTCGTTCACCTTTTACACCTGTTGTTTTGGGTCATCCCTGGCTAGTATGTCATAATCCTTCTATTAATTGGTCTAGTAATTCTATCCTATCCTGGAACGTTTCTTGTCATGTGAAGTGTTTAATGTCTGCCATCCCTCCCATTTCTTCTGTCCCCACTTCTCAGGAGGAACCTGGCGATTTGACAGGAGTGCCGGAGGAATATCATGATCTGCGCACGGTCTTCAGTCGGTCCCGAGCCAACTCCCTTCCTCCTCACCGGTCGTATGATTGTAGTATTGATCTCCTTCCGGGGACCACTCCTCCTCGGGGTAGACTATACTCTCTGTCGGCTCCCGAACGTAAGGCTCTCGAGGATTATTTATCTGTGTCTCTTGACGCCGGTACCATAGTGCCTTCTTCCTCTCCGGCCGGGGCGGGGTTCTTTTTGTTAAGAAGAAGGACGGTACTCTGCGCCCCTGCGTGGATTATCGAGGGCTGAATGACATAACGGTTAAGAATCGTTATCCGCTTCCCCTTATGTCATCAGCCTTCGAGATTCTGCAGGGAGCCAGGTGCTTTACTAAGTTGGACCTTCGTAACGTTTACCATCTCGTGCGCATCAGAGAGGGGGACGAGTGGAAAACGGCGTTTAACACTCCGTTAGGGCATTTTGAGTACCGGGTTCTGCCGTTTGGTCTCGCCAATGCGCCAGCTGTTTTTCAGGCATTAGTTAATGATGTTCTGAGAGACATGCTGAACATCTTTGTTTTTGTCTATCTTGACGATATCCTGATTTTTTCACCGTCACTCGAGATTCATGTTCAGCACGTTCGACGTGTTCTACAGCGCCTTTTAGAGAATTGTCTCTACGTGAAGGCTGAGAAGTGCTCTTTTCATGTCTCCTCCGTTACTTTTCTTGGTTCCGTTATTTCCGCTGAAGGCATTCAGATGGATTCCGCTAAGGTCCAAGCTGTCAGTGATTGGCCCGTTCCAAGGTCACGTGTCGAGTTGCAGCGCTTTTTAGGTTTCGCTAATTTCTATCGGCGTTTCATTCGTAATTTCGGTCAAGTTGCTGCCCCTCTCACAGCTCTTACTTCTGTCAAGACGTGTTTTAAGTGGTCCGGTTCCGCCCAGGGAGCTTTTGATCTTCTAAAAGAACGTTTTACGTCCGCCCCTATCCTCGTTACTCCTGACGTCACTAGACAATTCATTGTCGAGGTTGACGCTTCAGAGGTAGGTGTGGGAGCCATTCTATCCCAGCGCTTCCAGTCTGACGATAAGGTTCATCCTTGCGCTTATTTTTCTCATCGCCTGTCGCCATCTGAGCGCAACTATGATGTGGGTAACCGCGAACTGCTCGCCATCCGCTTAGCCCTAGGCGAATGGCGACAGTGGTTGGAGGGGGCGACCGTTCCTTTTGTCGTTTGGACAGACCATAAGAACCTTGAGTACATCCGTTCTGCCAAACGACTTAATGCCCGTCAAGCTCGTTGGGCGTTGTTTTTCGCTCGTTTCGAGTTTGTGATTTCTTACCGTCCGGGTAGCAAAAACACCAAGCCTGATGCCTTATCCCGTCTGTTTAGTTCTTCTGTGGCTTCTACTAATCCCGAGGGGATTCTTCCTTATGGGCGTGTTGTCGGGTTGACAGTCTG
The DNA here is from genome assembly GCF_021184085.1 of Oncorhynchus gorbuscha. Classification (NCBI taxonomy): domain Eukaryota; kingdom Metazoa; phylum Chordata; class Actinopteri; order Salmoniformes; family Salmonidae; genus Oncorhynchus; species Oncorhynchus gorbuscha. The sequence goes on along the minus strand of NC_060177.1, from coordinate 54,696,776 downwards.
GGGAATTGAAAGACAGGTTAAGCAAGCACTCACGCACACTGCGTCGCCGCGCGCTTGTCCTAGTAACCTCCTTTTCGTTCCTGTTTCCACTCGTCTGGCTGTTCTTCAGTGGGCTCACTCTGCCAAGTTAGCTGGTCATCCCGGTGTTCGAGGCACTCTTGCGTCTATTCGCCAGCGCTTTTGGTGGCCGACTCAGGAGCGTGACACGCGCCGTTTCGTGGCTGCTTGTTCGGACTGCGCGCAGACTAAGTCGGGTAACTCTCCTCCTGCCGGTCGTCTCAGACCGCTCCCCATTCCTTCTCGACCATGGTCTCACATCGCCCTAGACTTCATTACCGGTCTGCCTTTGTCTGCGGGGAAGACTGTGATTCTTACGGTTGTCGATAGGTTCTCTAAGGCGGCACATTTCATTCCCCTCGCTAAACTTCCTTCCGCTAAGGAGACGGCACAAATCATCATCGAGAATGTGTTCAGAATTCATGGCCTCCCGTTAGACGCCGTTTCAGACAGAGGCCCGCAATTCACGTCACAGTTTTGGAGGGAGTTCTGTCGTTTGATTGGTGCGTCCGTCAGTCTCTCTTCCGGGTTTCATCCCCAGTCTAACGGTCAAGCAGAGAGGGCCAATCAGACGATTGGTCGCATACTACGCAGCCTTTCTTTCAGAAACCCTGCGTCTTGGGCAGAACAGCTCCCCTGGGCAGAATACGCTCACAACTCGCTTCCTTCGTCTGCTACCGGGTTATCTCCGTTTCAGAGTAGTCTGGGTTACCAGCCTCCTCTGTTCTCATCCCAGCTTGCCGAGTCCAGCGTTCCCTCCGCTCAAGCGTTTGTCCAACGTTGTGAGCGCACCTGGAGGAGGGTGAGGTCTGCACTTTGCCGTTACAGGGCACAGACTGTGAGAGCCGCCAATAAACGCAGGATTAAGAGTCCAAGGTATTGTTGCGGCCAGAGAGTGTGGCTTTCCACTCGCAACCTTCCTCTTACGACAGCTTCTCGTAAGTTGACTCGCGGTTCATTGGTCCGTTCCGTGTCTCCCAGGTCGTCAATCCTGTCGCTGTGCGACTGCTTCTTCCGCGACATCTTCGTCGCGTCCATCCTGTCTTCCATGTCTCCTGTGTCAAGCCCTTTCTTCGCACCCCCGTTCATCTTCCCTCCCCCCCTCCCGTCCTTGTCGAGAGCGCACCTATTTACAAGGTACGTAGGATCATGGACATGCGTTCTCGGGGACGGGGTCACCAATACTTAGTGGATTGGGAGGGTTACGGTCCTGAGGAGAGGAGTTGGGTTCCGTCTCGGGACGTGCTGGACCGTTCACTTATTGATGATTTCCTCCGTTGCCGCCAGGATTCCTCCTCGAGTGCGCCAGGAGGCGCTCGGTGAGTGGGGGGTACTGTCATGTTTTGTCTTAGATTGTCTTGTCATTTTGCTTTCCCTCTGTTCATTTTCCCCCTGCTGGTCTTTTTAGGTTCGTTCCCCTTTTTCTCTCTCCCTTCCTCTCTCTCTTCTCTCTATCGTTCCGTTCCTGCTCCCAGCTGTTCCTATTCCCCTAATCAATCATTTAGTCTTCCCACACCTGTTCCCGATCCTTTTCCCTGATTAGAGTCCCTATTTCTCTCCTTGTTTTCCGTTCCTGCCCTGTCGGATCCTTGTCTATTGTTCACCGTGCTGTGTCTATGTATCGCCCTGTCGTGTCGTGTTTCCCTCAGATGCTGCGTGGTGAGCAGGTGTCTGAGTCTGCTACGTTCAAGTGCCTTCCCGAGGCAACCTGCAGTTCTTGATCAAGTCTCCAGTCTGTTCTCGTCATTACGAGTAGAATTATGCCTTTTGATTGTAAAGTTACTTTACTGGATTAAAAACTCTGTTTTCGCCAAGTCGCTTTTGGGTCCTCATTCACCTGCATAACACATCCACCTAGATACTAAGAATACCTATGTGAGAATGCTGTTCATTGACTACAGTTCAGTGTTTGTCCACACACTATTGTCCACTCCAAGCTCGTCAACAAGCTTAGGACTCTGGGACTGAACACCTCCCTCTGCAACTGGATCCTGGACATCCCGACGGGCCGACCTCAGGTAGTGAGGGTAGGCAACATCACATCTGCCACGCTGATCCTCAACACGGGGACCCCACAGGGGTGTGTGTGTTTTGTCCCCTCCTGTACTTCATGTTCACCCAGGACTGAGTGGCCATGCACGAATCCAACACCATCATCAAGTTTTCTGACGACACGACGGTGGTAGGCCTGATCACCGGCGACAATGAGATGGCCTACAGGGAGGAGGTAGTGACCTTGCAGGGTGGGGCCCGGAACTACAATCTCTCCCTCAACTTTAGTAAATCCAAGGAGCTGATGGTGGACTACAGCATTGGCCCTCAAATCCCCCACTGCCTGGTATGGCAATTCAATTTTTATTTTTTTATTTCACATTTATTTAACCAGGTAGGCTAGTTTAGAACAAGTTCTCATTTACAACTACGACCTGGTCAAGAATAAAGCAAAGCAGTTCGACACATACAAGAACACAGAGTTACACATGGAATAAACAAACAGTCAATAATACAGTAGAAAATGTCTATATACAGTGTGTGCAAAAAAGATAAGGGAGGTAGGCAATAAATAGGCCATAGTGGTGAAGTAATTACAATATACCAATTAAATACTGGAGATTGATGTGCAGAAGATGAATGTGCAAGTAGATATACTGGGGTGCAAAGGAGCTAAATAAATAAATACAGTATGGGGATGAGGTAGTTGGATGGGCTATTTACAGATGGGCTATGTACAGGTGCAGTGATCTGTGAGCTGCTCTGACAGTTGGTGCTTAAAGCTAGTGAGGAAGATATGAGTCTCCAGCTTCAGTGATTTTTGCAGTCCGTTCCAGTCATTGGCAGCAGAGAACTGGAAGGAAAGGCAGCCAAAGGAGGAATTGGCTTTGGGGGTGACTAGTGAGATATACCTGCTGGAGCGAGTGCTACGGGTGGGTGCTGCTATGGTGACCAGTGAGCTGAGATGAGGCGGGGCTTTACCTAGCAGAGACTTGTAGATGACCTGGAGCAAGTGGGTTTGGCGATGAGTATGAAGCGAGGGCCAGCCAACGAGAGCGTACAGGTCGCAATGGTGGGTAGTATATGGGGCTTTGGTAACAAAACAGATGGCACTGTGATAGACTGAATCCAATTTGTTGAGTAGTGTTGGAGGCTATTTTGTAAATGACATCACCGAAGTCGAGGATCGGTAGGATGGTCAGTTTTACGAGGGTATATTTAGCAACATGTGTGAAGGATGCTTTGTTGCTAAATAGATGGTTCATGTGAGTCTGGAAGGAGAGTTTACAGTCTAACCAGGCACCTAGGTATTTGTGGTTGTCCACGTATTCTAAGATAGAACCGTCCAGAGTAGTGATGCTGAACGGGCAGGCAGGTGCGGACAGCGATCGGTTGAAGAGCATGCATTTAGTTTTACTTGCATTTAAGAGCAGTTGGAGGCAATGGAATGAGAGTTGTATGGCATTGAAGCTCTTCTAGAGGTTAGTTAACACAGTGTCCAAAGAAGGGCCAGAAGTATACAGAATGGTGTCGTCTCCGTAGAGGTGGATCAGAGAATCACCAGCAGCAAGAGCGACATCATTGATGTATACAGAGAAGAGAGTCGGCCCGAGAATTAAACCCTGTGGCAACCCCATAGAGACTGCCAGAGGTCCGGACAACAGGCCCTCTGATTTGACACACTGAACTCTATCAGAGAAGTAGTTGGTGAACTAGGCGAGGCAATCATTTGAGAAACCAAGACCGTTGAGTCTGCCAATAAGAATGTGGTGATTGACAGAGTCGAAAGCCTTGGCCAGGTCGATGAATATGGCTGCACAGTAATGTCTCTTATCAATGGCGGTTAAGATATCGTTTAGGACCTTGAGCGTGGCTGAGGTGCACCCATGACCAGCTCTGAAACCAGATTGCATAGCGGAGAAGGTACGGTGGGATTCGAAATGGTCGGTTATCTGTTTGTTAACTTGGCTTTCGCAAACCTTAGAAAGATAGGATAGATATAGGTCTGTAGCAGTTTGGGTCTAGAGTGTCTCCCCTTTGAAGAGGGGGATGATCACGGCAGCTTTCCAATCGTTGGGAATCTCAGACGATACGAAAGAGAGGTTGAACAGGCTAGTAATAGGGGTTGCAACAATTTCAGCAGATCATTTTAGAAAGAGAGGGTCCAGATTGTCTAGCCCGGCTGATTTGTAGGGGTTCAGATTTTGCAGCTCTTTTAGAACATCAGCTATCTGGATTTTGGTGAAGGAGAAATAGGGTAGGCTTGGGCAGGTAGCTGTGGGGGGTGCCGGGCAGTTGACCGGGGTAGCCAGGTTGAAAGCATGGTGGAAAAATGCTTATTGAAATTCTCAATTATAGTGGATTTATTGGTGGTAAGTGTTTCCTAGGGTTCCAGAACTTTTTTGAGTTTGTGCTAGAGAATGCAAATTTCTGTTAGAAAACGCTAGCCTTAACTTTCCTAACTGCCTGTATATATTGGTTCCTAACTTCCCTGAAAAGTTGCGTATCGCAGGGGCTATTCAATGCTAATGCAGTACACCACAGGATGTTTTTTGTGCTGGTAAAGGGCAGTCAGGTCTGGAGTGAACCAAGGGCCATATCTGTTCCTGGTTCTACATTTTTTGAATGGACATGCTTATTTAAGATGGTGGGGAAAGCACTTTTAAAGAATAACCAGGCATCCTCTACTGAGGGGATGAGGTCAATATCATTCCAAGATACCCCGGCCAGGTCAAATTAGAAAGGCCTGCGCGCTGAAGTGTTTTAGGGAGCGTTTTACATTGATGAGGGGTGGTCGTTTGAGCGCAGACCAATTACGGATGCAGGCAGTGATGGCTGAGATCTTGGTTGAAAACAACAGAAGTGTATTTGGAGGGCAAGTTGGTTTGGATGATATCTACGAGGGTGTCCGTGTTTACGAATTTGGGGTTGTACCTAGTAGGTTCATTGATAAATTGTGTGAGATTGAGGGCATGAAGCTTAGATTGTAGGTGGCCGGGGTGTTAAGCATGTCCCAGTTTAGGTCACCTAGCAGCACGAGCTCTGAAGATAGATGGGGGGCAATCAATTCACATATGGTGTCCAGGGCACAGCTGGGGGCAGAGGGTGGTCTATAGCAAGCGGCAACGGTGAGAGACTTGTTTCTGGAAAGGTGGATTTTTAAAAGTAGAATCTCAAATTGTTTGGGTACAGACCTGGACAGAACTCTGCAGGCTATCTCTGCAGTAGATTGCAACTCTGCCCCCTTTGGCAGTTCTATCTTGGCGGAAAATGTTATAGTTAGGGATGGAAATTTCAAGGTTTTTGGTGGTCTTCCTAAGCCATGATTCAGACATGGCTAAGACATTCGGGTTGGCAGACTGTGCTAAAGAAGTGAGAGAAAAAAAACTTAGGGAGGAGGCTTCTAATGTTAACATGTATGAAATCAAGGTTTTAACGATTATAGAAGTCAACAAATGAGTGCACCTCAGGGAATAGGAGTGGGGCTAGGCACTGCGGGTCTTGGATTAACCTCTACATCACCAGAGGAACAGAGGAGGAGATGGATAAGGGTACAGCAATAGCACTTCCCTTGATCATCTTACACTACAGAGGGTAGTGCGGACAGTACTGGGGCTGAGTACCCTGCCATCCAGGACCTCTATATCAGGCGGTTTGAAAGGAAGGCCCGGAAAATCATTAAAGTCTCCAACCACCCAAGCCATAGACTGTTCTCTCTGCTTCCACATGGCAAGCGTTACCAGTGCACTGTCTAACACCAATAGGCTCCTGAACAGCTTCTATCCCCATGCCAAAATGACTGCTTAATTGCTAACAATATGCACTGTCTCTATGCACACTCACATGGCCCTACACAGTTACGCACACTGACACTCCAGCACACATACAAACACTCACTCCATCATTTGCTCACACACACACATTTATACTGACTCTACACACATCCACTCACATACAATCATCATATACGCTGCTGGTACTCTTCAATCATCAAGTTTGAATTACAAACAAGTGCATTTGTAAGGTGAGCAATTACAATGTCCTACTAAGTTAAAGATGAGACTGCATGTCAAAAATAAAGGAAATGTGTGAAGTTGTATTCAGACTGGTTGTGAGGTTGAACAGTGATAAAAGAGGTGGAGAACATGTGAAAAGAGAACGAGAAAGTAGAGAGCGAGAGAAATAGAGAGGAAAAGAAGGATCGATAGATGTGAAATTCCCTATCAGGTATAGCGGATAACCTGTGTCAGACCTTTTGAGTCTAACATGCCAGAGATGATACAGCTGCTCTCAGAGCAGGTTTTAGTCTTCAATGTATTACACACTCACCTCTCTTATTTTCTCCACCGCGGTGGATACAATATAGACAATGACAAGCCACTCCTGAGTGCTGGGCCGGTCCTCCATCTTCACCAGAACAGTGTAGGAGAACAGCATGAGAAAGGCCAGGTAGGACATCTAGACCACACAGTGAAAAAAGCGTCAGCTCGCGGACCAGAGTGAGAACGTCACCAAGACACAGGGATCTAAGTGAGTCTAATCACTGTCATTCGTGTCAGACTGAGGAATATCTTCAACAAAAGGTCTTTGTATAATACGCATGTCCTGAGGCGTAGAAGAGTATAATGACCCCCCCCCCCCCCCCTCGACATATTGCAAACTGTATGGGAGAAATGACCGTGATTAACAGAAGTGGGGTGCTGCTAGCTCACCGTGTGGAACATGAACTTGACGACCGGAGTGTTGTAGAACTCGTACAGCCTCCTGGTCCAGAAGAGACACGGGGTGGTAACGGGTATGACTGTGTCAGCTTCGGGGTCTGAGATCCTCTCCCAGCATGCTGACCCCTTCTCCACATCCTGGCCCTCCTTCAGAGCAGCACGAGATCATGGTTCATTAGGGCACACATCAGAAAACGCTTTGCAACGCAAATCAATAATGAGAAAAGTCCCTCCCTGTTTCAGTCCATTTCCTACCATTTGATGTCTAATAAAAACGACTCCGGTATCAACATTAGCATCAATCTCACATTAGAATACCAACCTAAAAGGATTTGAAGGACTGAAATTCAGAGAGACTGGTGTATGGTGTACATTTTGGCACCTGAGTTACTGTATGCCCCTCCTCCTGGGCTGCCTCTGGTCTCCCCGTGTCCCAAATAAACTGCAAAGCCTCCTGGGACTGGGGTACATGGGACATATCCGCCTGGCTCTTAAAGTCTAGTAGCAGGATGGCAGGGGGCATGAGGATGCTCAGGATGATCTGACACACCAGATTGAGACACATAAACAAAAATCGAATCTGAGGGGTAACTGTTAGAACAGTACAACATCGACTGATTTTACTACACTAGAAATATTTATAGACTAATAGACTTATTAATAGACTAATCATATGAATATACTAATGGACATAAGAACACACATGAACTTATGCTTATTTATGCAGTCATTCAATCTTATCATGGGGAAAGAACATCGAGGTGCACTGGTTTTACATTACTTTCCAGGATCTTAAAAGGAGACAAGGTGCCTGGAACACTCAAACTGTCGGCCCTTGGGCTAGATACAGCCCATGAACTGATTTAATGCGATCTGTGGTTGTCTTAGTAAGTACGGCCCGTGGCTTTTGAGGGCAAGGCAATACCGGGTGGCCCTCCAGACCTTGTTGAAGACCAAATGAGTTTGAGAACCTCACTTTGAACCAGGAGTTCTTCCTCATGTTGAGGCGGCCGGTCCACAGGTCGGTGAGCAGCATCTGGGTGCAGGAGTGGGAGACGAAGGGGCGGAGCCGGGAGGACACGGCCATCTGCAGGCAGGTGAAGTGGCTCCAGGCCTCCATCTCCGAGGTCAGCAACTTCATGGCCATGCGCTCGTTCTGCCTGAAGGCATTGTCCAGCACGTCTACAGCCAGTTGACCAAAGTCCCTGCGGCCAACCATGCCACCACACACGAACATTGATAAACACAGACCAGAAAACACACACTCATAAACATAGTAATATACACACACAACCACAAAAGTCCACTCTGCTGAAACAACATACACAAAACCCCAGAGACACACTACTACTAAACAAACATTTCAAGATGTGTACAAGGAAAGACTGACAGCGAGTAGGTTTTGAGTTGCTCCGCTGTGGTGTCATCCATGTTGCTTTGCTTAGCCTCGTGGGCCATGGCGCGGTACAGCTTACAAGCCACAGTAGCCCGGACCATGGCCTCCTCCCCATGCTGCCACAGGAACAGCGCCATCTGCTGGCGCCTCTGCAGCACGGCCCACACAAACAGGTCGTTGAAGTTGAACACTACCAGAGAAGAGTCGCCCAGCTTGGAGCTCTGCTGCTGGGCTTCCTTCGGGTCCCTGGGGACCATGGATCTCTCCTGGAGAGAAAGGAGGGAGGGGAGAGGCAGATAGCCAATGAGAACACTAATGCACATGGGGTATTTGTAGCCACAGAATATACTAGCAATCAATAGCCTGTGTGTGTGTGTGTGTGTGTGTGTGTGTGTGTGTGTGTGTGTGTGTGTGTGTGTGTGTGTGTGTGTGTGTGTGTGTGTGTGTGTGTGTGTGTGTGTGTGTGTGTGTGTGTGTGTGTGTGTGTGTGTGTGTGTGTGTGTGTGTGTGTGTGTGTGTGTGTGTGTGTGTGTGTGTGTGTGTGTGTGTGTGTGTGTGTGTGTGTGTGTGTGTGTGTGTGTGTGTGTGTTTCAGTGTGTGAGTGGAGACAATTGTCTTTAAAAGACTGCATTTGTAGGTGAAAAGTTAGCGTAGTCCCAGATCGGTTTGTTCTTGTCCCAGATCTCTCACAGACCTTGCGTTTGTAGGGCTGAGCAGTGTGGAAGACAGGTTTGCATGACGGACTGTTGTTAGGGCTTTGGGGTGGGTGAAGGGTGCAGGCTTCCCTGTTTGGTCCGGGGTCCTGAACTATCCTGTCCAGTCCAGTGTCCTGGAAATGATACCCACTCAAATCAGTGCAAAGTGAAATGTACACCAGGTTACATTTCAAAATAAAAAATAACAAACAAAAACGAATACAGCTATATTATTGGTGTCCATTTTTACAACTGCTTGACGGCCAAGGGTGATATCTTGCTCTGTGTGTACTGTATACAGACATTTAACATGGGCTGTGTTATAGACCAACTACATTGTAGTCACACTGCATGCAACATTCAATGGCTGTGTGCCATGCTATCGACTGAGTAGTGGGGCTACACATTACTATGGTTGTGTTCCTCTGCAAGACGTCGCTGACGCATAACAGATCTTACAACACCTGGATAGGTATTATATGTAGGCTGATGAAAAACTTGAAATATCCTTATTCATGTCACTGAGGGAGAATGTAGAACATTACATTCTGTCAGAATATTCTATTGCTAGACATCAGGGATCCTATGGAAGGAGAATGGCCACAGTCTGGTACAAGTCACGACAGCCGTGAGTTGAGGAGAAGTGGGGACATAGGTCAGATGAAGTGAGGAAGAACAGATATCACTAAAGTTATGTCCAGCACAGAGGTGTATTAGCAGTTCAGAGATGTAAGGAGGAGACTCAACATAGGAGGAAGGGTTAAATACCAGGGCTTGTGTGAATATATCTTGGTCTGTTCAGCTGTCTGACCCTTTGGGGGAATAAACTTGGTTTGAGCTTTAACAATCGTGGGTGAGTTTCTACTCAGTTCATTTAGAACATAACAAGGCCAATCAGCTAACCACATCACACACTGAGTATACAACACCTGTTCTTTCCATGACTTAGACTGACCAGGTGAACCCAGGTGAAAGCTATGATTCCTTATTGATGTCACACGTTAACTCCCCATCAATCAGTGTAGATGAAGGGGAGGAGACAGGATAAATAACCATTTTTAAGCCTTGAGACTATTGAGACATGGATTTTGTATCTGTGCCATTCAGAGGGTGAATGGGCAAGAAAAAAGTGCCTTTGAACGGATTATGGTAATAGGTGCCAGGCCCAGGTGCACCGGTTTGTGTCATGAACTGCAACGCTGCTGGGTTTGTCACACTCAACAGTTTCCTGTGTGTATCAAGAATGGTCCACCACCCAAAAAAACATCCAACCAACTTCACACAACTGTGGGAAGCATTGGAGTCAACATGGGCCAGAATCCCTTGGGGAACACTTTCGATATGCCCAGACAAATTGAGGCTGTTCTGTGGGCAAAAGGGAGGGGTGCAACTCAATATTAGGAAGGTTCCTAATGATTTGAATACTCAGTGTACGTTATAGCAATACGGTGCCCGACGGCACAGTCGATGACTTGACACGCAAACATTGGTTGATGCATGCAACGTCTGAGCAGAGGAACACAACCTATATCGTATGATGCGGTCAGTTTATAGGACTAGGTTAAACACCTATCCAGACGTTGTGACATCTGGCAGGCAACTGCAAAATAGTTGGCCTGAAACGCGACCATGGTCACTTACCATGCAGTGGGCATGTAAGTGGTTATAGTAGGCCCGGAAGTGTTTTCGTGTGTATGTGCTTCGATAGGCTCCTCCAATCAGATACTCAATCACCTGCCCCACGTCGATGAGGGAGACTCTGTATCCTTTGGGTATATGGCTCTACACACAAATGCACACACACGCACAAAAACACACGTGCACACACCCATAAATATTTCAACACACAAATACTGTAGAAACACACGTAGGAAAACCTTGCATTTTCCCCAATGTTGCATGTTCAACCGTATTCACCTGTTTCACATCTTCCACAAGGTGATGGAGGAAATTGTCTGTTGGTCCCTGTTGCTATAAAAAATGATGACATTATCCACAATCAACTCAGAAACAACCAAATGCCAACCAGAATAATACTTAAATGGCTAGTTTTCTGGATTATAATACATTTGTTCCTACGGAATGAAGTGGTAGACCAGACCATTTTAACTTTCAGAAAACAAACTTCCACAATTTTATATGATCATATATGGTGTTACTTGTCTCTTTATGGAGCTATATCATTTAGAAAGTTATGAATTATTGAATATTGTTTATGACTGTAAATATCATCCACAGCTGGACTCATGACAAAGAGCTATGTGATCTACAAAACATTTTCAAACAGTGGGAAAACCAAACAACCAAAGAGATACTTACACTGTATTACTGTGATTGCAAAGGAAACCACTGCTATGGCAATTATGGTATATGAGTAAGCTAACAGCCAATGTAGTGTCAATATGACAACACAGAATTGCTTCTTTATGTACAGCATACAATATATTGTAACTCGTAAATACAGAGCTGAAAAGGCGATAAGAGAGAAAGTGATTAAGTCATTACCGTGTTATAGAGCTCTTCCAGACGTGAAACGGTCAGGAAGCGGTTCATGGACATACCATTGTCGATCAACAGTTTGACAAAGCCAACCCGGTCCATTATGAGAGCATCCAGCATGGCCTGCTCCAACGAGCCAACCTGACAGACAACAACCACCACCATCAAGCATGACTGTCATACCATCAAACACAGCAGTTGCATTTTACTTTATGAATACAATTTTTTATTTTTAAGAATCAACATAAAATCAATGACACTGGGCAGCTTTGCCCTGGCTGCCTCCTTGTCTGTGTTACCTGCCAGTACTGGCCGTACACTTGGATGTGTTTGTTAGCCACGTCTGCTCTGTCCCAAGCCAGAGCCGTACCGAGCTGCTCCGCTGGAGATGACTTGGTACCTGTCAATTGTCACAAAATCTGTTAACGACTGTGGGCCGATCCTAACGCAACATCCGCCCTGCCTAACTCACAATTTTAAAGATCACGTGTAGATTTATTGTACATTTGTGTGAACTCATATTTCAAGTTAGGATTCAGCCCTGAGAACACAGAACAGGCACGACTAGGGCTGCTATGGTGACCGTATTACCGCTCACCGGCAGTGATTCCATGCGACTGTTAAGTCACAGTCTCCTCCAAGCTCTGATGCTGCTGATGGTCCTTAGTAGCCTACCAAACTTGCTAACTGCCTGGTACTCAGCACTCTATTGTACCTCTAATCACTCTGACCTTTCCAATAGTTAATGCAATTCCGTGAGAAAACAAAGTTTTGATGGCCTCTATTAAAATGAGGAGGATCCCCTCAGCTTTCTATAGGCTAGGCCAACTATATTTATTTCTCAACTTTCCTAATATTAAGCACATTGTTTCTCTTTACAACAGGTTTACAGCCTACCTGGCTGGCATGAAAACGAACCATGGGAAAAGTGTCATCCATTCCCTATTTAAGAGCATAAATGATATGTATTTTTTCCCCTGCCCCTGTTTCGAAACAGGAGCATGATAATGGTCAATTCGAAATCAAAACAAATTTCACAGATATATTATTTAGTATAAACTCAGCAAAAAAAGAAACGTCCTCTCACTGTCAACTACGTTTATTGTCAGCAAACTTAACATGTGTAAATATTTGTATGAACATAACAAGATTGAACAACTGAGACATAAACTGAACAAGTTCCACAGACATGTGACTAACAGAAATGGAATAATGTGTCCCTGAACAAAGTGGGGGTTAAAATCAAAAGTACCAGTCAGTATCTGGTGTGGACACCAGCTGCATTAAGTACTGCAGTGCATCTCCTCCTCATAGACTGCACTAGATTTGCCAAGTTTCTGCAGTGAGATGTTACCCCACTCTTCCACCAAAGCACCTGCAAGTTCCTGGGGGGAATGGCCCTAGCCCTCACCCTCCGATCCAACAGGTCCCAGACGTGCTCAATGGGATTGAGATCCGGGCTCTTCGCTGGCCATGGCAGAACACTGACATTCCTGTCTTGCAGGAAATCACGCACAGAACGAGAAGTATGGCTGGTGGCATTGTCATGCTGCAGGCTCATGTCAAGATGAGCCTGCAGAAAGGATACCACATGAGGGATGTCGTCCCTGTAACACACAGCGTTGAGATTGCCTACAATGACAACAAGCTCAGTCCGATGATGCTATGCCACATCACCCCAGACCATGACGGACCCTCCACCTCCAAATCGATCCTGCTCCAGAGTACAGGCATCGGTGTAACGCTCATTCCTTCGACAATAAACGCAAATCCGACCATCATGCCTGGCGTGACGACCCTCCCACTCTGTCTGCCGTATTCTTTCTCTGCTCGTTTTCCTTATTAGGATGTCAGTGGGCGGAGCCGGGAGGGTTGTCAGCGACATGGGACACACCTGGGCCCAAGGTGTGTTCCGGGATAAATACACCTCTTCCTCATTCATTGAGGAGACTGTCTCCATGCAGACACACTGATAGAGTTTGGTTGTGGAATTTTTGTGGCCAGTTTGTTTGTTTGCTTTGGCACCATTCAACACCCCTCCTTATCACATTTATGCACGCAAACACTCACACTACTGATTACTGACTACACACATCATTGTTAATTGTATTTAGTTTACTTCTGTTAATAAATATATTTTGTTATTCCTTATTTTATTCCACTTTGTCTCCCTTTTTACATTTACATTACATTTAAGTCATTTAGCAGACGCTCTTATCCAGAGCGACTTACAAATTGGTGCATTCACCTTATGACATCCAGTGGGACAGTCACTTAACAATAGTGCATCTAAAACTTAGGGGGGGTGGGGTGAGAGGGATTACTTAACCTATCCTAGGTATTCCTTAAAGAGGTGGGGTTTCAGGTGTCTCCGGAAGGTGGTGATTGACTCCGCTGTCCTGGCGTCGTGAGGGAGTTTGTTCCACCATTGGGGGGCCAGGGCAGCGAACAGTTTTGACTGGGCTGAGCGGGAGCTGTACTTCCTCAGTGGTAGGGAGGCGAGCAGGCCAGAGGTGGATGAACGCAGTGCCCTTGTTTGGGTGTAGGGCCTGATCAGAGCCTGGAGGTACTGAGGTGCCGTTCCCCTCACAGCTCCGTAGGCAAGCACCATGGTCTTGTAGCGGATGCGAGCTTCAACTGGAAGCCAGTGGAGAGAACGGAGGAGCGGGGTGACGTGAGAGAACTTGGGAAGGTTGAACACCAGACGGGCTGCGGCGTTCTGGATGAGTTGAAGGGGTTTAATGGCACAGGCAGGGAGCCCAGCCAACAGCGAGTTGCAGTAATCCAGACGGGAGATGACAAGTGCCTGGATTAGGACCTGCGCCGCTTCCTGTGTGAGGCAGGGTCGTACTCTGCGGATGTTGTAGAGCATGAACCTACAGGAACGGGCCATAAGGTTGGTTCCTAGACATTTTGGCGTATAGCACTTTGTTGCGTTATGAAGGACTAATACTAGTGTCGTTGGGCTTACTAGTATGTGTGTTGTGTTTGGGAGAAAACGTGGAGTTAATGTTTGAGAATTCTGTAGGTGCTTTGTTTGCATCTTTTGTTACCCCTTGTTTGAGTTGTAATGTTTGGTAACCAATATTGGTTGCCTTTGTTTGTTTGGTAAACTTGCCACTGTAGTGGATAGTTGGTTGTGTGTTGCGTTGGAGAGAGTACACTGGTTAGTTTCCAGGCCCCTGCCCAGGCTGGAGACTCTTGCTCTACTCGCTGTTTGGACATCGGTATGAGGAGGTGAATACAATCGGCTGTGTTCCTCAGTGGGAGATTTGGGTAGGGTAGTGACACTTACTACCCGGAGCTATAGCCTTTCTTCTTACCCTGTTAGGCTTAGCTACGTGTTTCACTTTGGAATACGTTGGGCATGGTTATTTTGTTTTTTATTTTTGTGTGGTGTCTGTGGACTGAGCAGTTGTCTCGGTGGCACATCCTTGGCTTGTGGGAATCTGCCAGTGCGCTGGGTGTTTTTTTCCCCCCCTTGCCTGCTGGCTACATTGCGTAATTACCCAATGAAAATCAGCACGAAGACTAGGGTTGAGTTATTGTAGGTTTTGGGGAAGCTCCATATAAATCTCATCTCTCTTCTGTGGTGCCCAGTGTGATTGTCATTTCTCTTGTGGTCCGGTCTGGTGTGCTCAGCAGAGGAGAAGAGCTAGATTTATTTTTTTGTATTTACTTGGGACTATAGCGTCTTAAGTAGACAAATGTATTCGCTTTCCATCAGAGGAACTGTTAGAATTATGTACTAAAGAACAGCTGTTGAAGATCACTGAACACTACAAGGTTGAAATTAGTGATTGTGTGTGCCATTCAGAGGGTGAATGGGCAAGACAAAATATTGAAGTACCTTTTTGAATGGGGTGTGGTAGTAGGTGCCAGGTGCGCTGGTTTGTATTTATTATGCCAAGGTAGCAGCTACTCTTCCTGGGGTCCTACAATATTAAGGTAGTTACACATTTTGTATTAAACATAATACTTTCATGCACCAATTTGTAAGTCGCTCTGGATAAGAGCGTCTGCTAAATGACTTAAATGTAAATGTAAATAAACATCAAAAAAATGATGTTAGGTTGATATTGAAGGCCAATTTGATGGAGAGTGATATTCTTGAAGTCACCACTGGGGCAGCCTCTGCCGAGGACTCGCCATCTCCCCGTAACGTTACAATGGCCACCCCATCTGTTAGACCTAGTGGTCTGTCTTTTGAACAGAAGATAGAGCTGCTTCTGTTGCAGCTAGAGCATGATCGTGTGAAGTATGAAATATAATTGGCATTTAAACAAGATTTGGAGCTTGATGATCGGGTAAAGTATGAAAAGGAATTGGAATTGAAACAGGATTTGAAGCGTGCTAAAATCAAGAGCGGCTAGAGTTGTTTAGGGAAAGAAAGCTCTCAGGGGAGAGTTTGCTCTGGGAAGGTGACACAGATTTATCTAGGGGTCACTCCTCTTTCGGTCGTGCCCCGGACACGTTTGATATTGTTGGGAACTTACGGTTGTTGCCAAAATTTAATGAGAAGGACCCTGAGACATTTTTTGTTGTTGTTTGAGAGCGTGTTGCTGACGCTAGGAGTTGGCCTGATTCTGACCGCACTTTAATGTTGCAGTGCGTGTTGACTGGTAAAGCGCATGAAGCATATTCAGCTCTTAGTGTCAGTTATGATGAGGTTAAAATGGCTGTGTTACAGATTTACGAATTGGTTCCTGAGGCTTACCGCCAACGATTTAGAACTTAAAAAAGGGATAATAAACAGACTCATATTGAGTTTGCGCAAGAGTTATCTTCACAGTTGAATCGATGGTGTTCCGGCCTCGGCAGTTCTGACTTTTCAAGGGCTGTGTGATATGATTATGCTAGAGCAATTTAAGGACACAATGCCTGATCGTATAGCCGCGTACATTAACGAACGAAAAGTAAAGACTGTCGCTGAAGCTTCGGTTTTGGAGGACGGAGTATGTTTTGACTCACAGAAGTGTCTTTGCAGAGCCCCATATTCGGAGTGAATGGGGGCATTCGGAGAGATTTGGGCCTCGCTCACCTGTGAGTTTCATTCAACTAGGGTTGCGCCTGACTCCCGTGGTAAAGCTGACTTTGGTCAAGAGTGTCATTACTGTCATGGTTCAGGTCATTGGAAAAACGAAGGTCCGGTTCTCAGGGCTAGGGGTAAATTCAGTACTTGCGCTTACATTAAATCTAAGCCTGCGGCTTTAGCAGCGCCTGTCCCACATCAGTTCACTCCTAACACACTGTCTCATGCTCATGGGGCATGTGAAAGTCAATATTGACCCAGACTATTTACCTTTCATTACAGAGGGTGTTGTGTCGATGTTAGGAAGTAACGACCTTGTCCCAGTGAAGATCCTGAGAGAGACAGAGGTGCCTCTGAGTCGTTTGTGTTGGAGTCTGTGTTACCCTTCTCTGCTGAGACTGATTCAGGAAATAGTGTTCTAATTAGGAGAATAGGTTTGAACACTGTCAGTTCCATTGCATAAACTGATGTTGGATTGTGAACTGGTGAAAGGTGAGGTTGTTGTGGGGGTGCGTCCTTCGTTGCCCATTGAGTGTATCGACGTTATCCTTGGGAATAACTTGGCTGGTGAGCGTGTATGGCCTGTCGTGTTTCATCTCTTGTGGTTTCCGCTAAGCCGTCATTTGTAGGGATTCCTGATGAGAGTGCGCAGAGTTTCCCAGAGGCGTTCTCTGCGTGTGCAGTGTCACGTTCTATGAGCCGTGGCGACCTGGTCACTGCGCCAGCTAACGAGAATACCACAAAGAAGTCTGTTACTGCTTTCCCTGTTATCCCGTTATCTGTATCCCCCTCCGATATAATCAAGGAGCAACGGACTGACTCCACATTAGAAGAGTTGAGTGACCAAATTGTGCCTGTGGAACAGTTGGTAGATGTTGCCCATGTCTATTTTATCCAAGCGGATGTCCCGATGAGAAAGTGGGTGTCTCATGGTAGTTGTTTTTTGGGGGAGGTGATTAGTCAGGTTGTTGTACCTGTTAAGCTGCGTGAGTTGGTGTGGACAACATCCCACAACGATGTTGCTGGACATATGGTTGTGAGGAAAACCTATAGTCGCATACTAAGACATTTCTTTTGGCCTAGGTTAATGTTATGGGATTTTGATGAATAATTACTAAATTATAACTAAACAGAATACTACTATGTTACTGTATGGACGTATGAATCTTATTATAATCATAATACTGAATGTAATGTGTAGTTTTCGTCCAGAATTAGAAGGACTGTCTGTTCCTTGTTAGAAACGAATGGAGCTATCGTCAGACTGGCTGGAATGCTGTGTTCCTTACAGGACATTCTGTCCCTACCCAGGGAGGGGAGAGACCTTGGGCTTGTTGTAGATTGTTTAACAGGTGGCATACAATGTGGGAAGGCTTGTGAACTATATTGCCATTGTATCGGAGAGAAGGAGGAGCAGCATTCAAAACGCTATGACAAAATATGATATAAACCAATGTACATTGTATTATGATCAGTACTCTCGAGAATAAACACTATTGATTAATTTTGAGACTGGTCTCTGTCCATTTTATGCAAATAAGTATCTTACAAATTCTTAGAAATGGGCAGTGTTTTAATTGAATTGGTTGATGAACATATAGGAATAAAAGTCCTTTAACAGTTAAAGAGAGATGTTTCTGAGTTCATCGAAACTTGTCACACCTGTCAATTAACTGGTAAACCTAATCAAGCTATAAAGCCGGTACCACTGTTTCCTATTCCTGTACTCAGCCAACCTTTTGAGTATCTGATTGTTGACTGTGTTGGTCCACTGCCTCGTTCTAAAAGGGGTAGTAGCTACCTTTTCACTGTGATGTGTCTAACCACTAGGTTTCCTGCTGCCTATCCTCTTGACTCAGTTTATTTCACTGTTTGGAATCCCTAAGGTCATTCAGGGTGATCAAGGATCTAATTTCACCTTTAATCTGTTTGGTCAGGTTCTCCAACAGCTCCATATTAAACACAATTTGTCTAGTGCCTCTCACACGCAGTCAAGGAGCGCTGGAACGTTTCCATCAGCTTATGGTACTGAGATGGATTGTGAGGAGGGGTTGCCTTGGTTAGCTGCTAGGGAGGTTTCACAGGAAAGTACGGGTTTCAGTCCAAATTACCTTTAGACATAGGGTGCGTGGACTTCTATCTGTTCTCCAGGATGACTGGATGTCTCCCGAGACCCCTCAGTCCCTGGTATCTTATGTGTGTGATTTTGCCTGTACGCCTGTATGCCGCTGGTGAAATGGCTAAAGAGAAGCTATCATATTCACAGGAGAGGATGAAGGGCATATTTGATCGGTGAACTGAGCCTCGTCACTTTAGTCCAGGTGACCAGGTTCTTGCTCTGCTGCCAATTGTTGGTTCTCCTTTTCAAGCCAAGTTTCAAAGTCCATATACGGTTGTGCGCCAGGGCACTGACCAAAACTACCTAGTTGCCACTCCACCTTGGCACCTTTCAACACCCCTCATTATCACATTTATGTATGCAAACATTCACTTACACTACTGATTACTGACTACATACATCATTGTTAATTGTATTTAGTTTACTTCTATTAATAAATATATTTTGTTATTCCTTATCTCCGCTTTGTCTCCCTTCTAGTTACGAACTTCGAGCCGGTTCGTGACACCTGGTAAGACAAAACCGTGACTCGTCAGTGAAGAGCACTTTTTGCCAGTCCTGTCTGGTCCAGCAATGGTGGGTTTGTGCCCATAGGTGACGTTGTTGCCAGTAATGTCTGGTGAGGACCTGCCTTACAACAGGCTTACAAGCCCTCAATCCAGCCTCTCTCAGCCAATTGTGGACAGAATGAGCACTGATGGAGGGATTGTGCTTTACTGGTATAACTCAGGCAGCTGTTGTTGCCATCCTGTACCTGTCCCGCAGGTGTGATGTTCGGATGTACAGATCCTGTGCAGGTGTTATTACACGTGGTCTGCCACTGCGAGTACGATCAGCTGTCCGTCCTGTCTCCCTGTAGCGCTGTCTTAGGCGTCTCACAGTATGGACATTACAATTTATTGCCCTGGCCACATCTGCAGTCCTCATGCCTCCTTGCAGCATGCCTAAGGCACGTTCACGCAGATGAGCAGGGACCCTGGGCATCTTTCTTTGGTGTTTTTCAGAGTCAGTAGAATGGCCTTAGTATCCTAAGTTTGCATAACTGTAACCTTAATTGCCTACCGTCTGTAAACTGTTAGTGTCTTAACGACCGTTCCACAGGTGCATGTTCATTAATTGTTTATTGGACAAGCATGGGAAACAGTGTTTAAACCCTTCACAATGAAGATCTGTGAAGTTATTTGGATTTTTACTAATTATCTTTGAAAGACAGGGTCCTGAAAATGGAGCGTTTTTTGTTGTTGCTACGTTTATGTAAATACCAGATTAAATCAATAATAGTCTGATGGGTGGCAATATTAGCCTATCACTTGTGAATACACTATATTACCAAAGGTATGTGGACACCTGCTTATTGAACATCTCATTCCAACATCATGGGCATTAATGTGGATTTGGTCCCCCATTTGCTGCTATAACAGCCTCCACTCTTCTGCAAAGGCTTTCCACTAGATGTTGGAACATTGCTACAGGTACTTGCTTCCATTCAGCCACAAGAGCATTAGTGAGGTCGGGCACTGATGTTGGGCGATTAGGCCTGGCTCGCAGTCGGCGTTCCAATTCATCCCAATGGGGTTGAGGTCAGGGCTCTTAGCAGGCCAGAGTTGTTCCACACCAATCTTGACAAACCATTTCTGTATGAACCTCACTTTGTGCATGGGAAATGGCCTTCCCCAAACTGTTGCCACAAAGTTGGAAGCACAGAATCATCTAGAATGTCATTGTATGCTGTAGTGTTAAGGTTTCCTTTCAATGGAACTAAGGGGCCAAGCCCGAACCATGAA
Source organism: Oncorhynchus gorbuscha (assembly GCF_021184085.1). Lineage (NCBI taxonomy): Eukaryota > Metazoa > Chordata > Actinopteri > Salmoniformes > Salmonidae > Oncorhynchus > Oncorhynchus gorbuscha. Next base: position 54,676,481 of record NC_060177.1, on the reverse strand, counting down.
AAACAGCCCCAGACCATTATTCCTCCTCCACCAAAATTTACAGTTGGGACTATGCATTGGGGCAGGTAGCATTCTCGTGGTCTACGCCAAACCCAGATTAGTATGTTGGACTACCAAATGGTGAAGCGTGATTCGTCACTTCAGAAAAAGTGTTTCCACTGTTCCAGAGTCAAATGGCGGAGAGCTTTACTCCGCTCCAGCTGACGCTTGGCATTGCGCATGGTGATCTTAGACTTGTGGAAACCCATTTCATGAAGCTCCTGACGAACAGTTATTGTGCTGACTTTGCTTCCAGAGGCAGTTTGGAACTCGGTAGTGAGTGTTGCAACTGAGAACAGACGATTTTTCCTGCAGTCCTGTGTCTATGCCCCCTCAAGCCGATACCATGACGGCCCTCAAGGAACTTCACTGGACTTTATGCAAACTGGAAACCATATATACTGAGGCTGCATATATTGTAGCTGGGGATTTTAACAAGGCAAATTTGAGAAAAAGGCTACCTAAATTCTTTCAGCATATCGACTGTAGCTCTCGCACTGGAAAAACACTGGACCATTGTTACGCTAACTTACGCGATGCATACAAGGCCCTCCCTTGCCCTCCTTTTGGCAAATGTGACCACGACTCCATTTTGCTCCTCCCTTTCTATAGGCAGAAACTCAAACAAGAAGAACCCGTGCTAAAGACTATTCAACACTGGTCTGACCAATCGTAATCCACGCTTCAAGATTGTTTTGATCACACGGACTGGGATTTGTTCTGGGTAGCCTCAGAGAATCATATCGATGTATACGTTGATTCGGTGAGTGAGTTTATAAGGAAGTGTATAGGAGATGTTGTACCCACTGTGACTATTACAACCTACCCTAACCAGAAACCGTGGATAGATGGCAGCATTTGCTCAAAACTGAAACCGCCTACCACCACATTTAACCATGGCAAGGTGACTGGGAATGTGGCAGAATACAAACACAGTAGTCATTCCATCCGCAAGGCAATCAAACAAGTAAAATGTCAGTATAGAGACAAAGTGGAGTCACAAATCAACGGCTCAACACAAGACGTATGTGGGAGGGTCTAAATACAATCACGGACTCCGAAAAGAAAACCAGCCACATCGCGCACACCGACATCTTGCTTCCAGACAAACTAAACACCTTCTTTGCCCGCTTTAAGGATAATACAGTGCCACCGACGCGACCCACTACCACGGACCTCCTTCTCCTTGGCCGACATAAGACATTTAAACGTGTTAACCCTCGCAAGGTTACCGGCCCAGGAAGCATCCCTAGCCGCATCCTCAGACCAGCTGGCTGGTGTGTTTACGGACATATTCAATCTCTTCCTATCCCAGTCTGCCCTCCCCACATGCTTCAAGATGGCCACCATTGTTCCTGTACCCAAGAAGGCAAAGGTAATTGAACTAAATGACTATCGCCCCGTAGCACTCACTTCAAGTGCTTTGAGAGACTAATCAGGGATCATGTCACCTCCACCTTACCTGTCTCCCTAGACCTACTTCAATTTGCTTACCGCCCCAATAGATCCACAGATGATGCAATCACCATCACACTGCACACTGCCCTATCCCATCTGGACAAGAGGAATACCTATGTAAGAATGCTGTTCATTGACTATAGCGCAGCATTCAACACCATAGTACTCTCCAAGCTCATCATTAAGCTTGAAGCCCTGGGTCTCAACCCAGCCCCCAGGTGGTGAAGGTTGGAAACAACATCTCCACTTCGCTGATCCTCAACACTGGGTCCCAACAGGGATGCATGCTCAGCCCCCTCCTCTACTCCCTATTCACCCATGACTACATGGCCATGCACGTCTCCAACTCAATCAAGTTTGCAGATGACACAACAGTAATAGGCTTGATTACCAACAATGACGAAACAGCCTACAGGGAGGAGGTGAAGGCTCTCGGAGTGTGGTGTCAGGAAAATAACCTCTCACTCAACGTCAACAAAACAAAGGAGATGATCGTGTACTTCAGAAAACAGCAGAGGGAGCACCCCCCTATCCACATCGACGGGACAGCAGTGAAGAAGGTGGAAAGTTTTAAGTTCCTCTGTGTACATATCACTTACATACTGAAATAGTCCACCCACACAGTCAGTGTGGTGAAGAAGGCGCAACAACACCTCTTTAACCTCAGAAGGCTGAAGAAATTTGCACCTGTTTGAACTCGTTACCTGTACAAAAGACACCTATCCACACACTCAATCAAACAGACTCCAACCTCTCCACAATGGCCAAGACCAGAGAGCTGTCTAAAGAAATCAGGACTAAAAGTGTAGACGTGCACAAGGCTGGGATGGGCTACAGGACAATAGGCAAGCAGCTTGGTGAGAAGGCAACAACTGTTGGCGCAATTATTAGAAAATGGAAGAAGTTCAAGATGACGGTCAATCACCCTCGGTCTGGGGCTCCATGCAAGATCTCACCTTGTGGGGCATCAATGATCATGAGGAAGGTGAGGGATCAGCCCAGAACTACACGGCAGGACCTGGTCAATGACTTGAAGAGAGCTGGGACCACAGTCTCAAAGAAAACCATTAGTAACACACTACACCGTCATGGATTAAAATCCTGCAGCGCACGCAAGGTCCCCCTGCTCAAACCAGCGCATGTTCAGGCCCGTCTGAAGTTTGCCAATGACCATCTGGATGATCCAGAGGAGGAATGGGAGAAGGTCATGTGGTCTGATGAGACAAAAATAGAGCTTTTTGGTCTGAACTCCACTCGCCGTGTTTGGAGGAAGAAGAAGGATGAGTACAACCCCAAGAACACCATCCCAACCGTGAAGCATGGAGGTGGAAATCATTCTTTGGGGATGCTTTTCTGCAAAGGGGACAGGATGACTACACCGTATTGAGGGGAGGATGGATGGTGCTATGTATCACAAGATCTTGGCCAACAACCTCCTTCCCTCAGTAAGAGCATTGAAGATGGGTCGTGGCTGGGTCTTCCAGCATGACAATGACCAGAAACACACAGCCAGGGCAACTAAGGCTCCGTAAGAAGCATTTCAAGGTCCTGGAGTGGCCTAGCCAGTCTCCGGACCTGAACCCAATAGAACATCTTTGGAGGGAGCTAAAAGTCCGTATTGCCCAGCGACAGCCCCGAAACCTGAAGGATCTGGAGAAGGTCTGTATGGAGGAGTGGGCCAAAATCCCTGCTGCAGTGTGTGCAAACCTGGTCAAGAACTACAGGAAATGTATGATCTCTGCAAACAAAGGTTTCTGTACCAAATATTAAGTTCTGCTTTTATGATGTATCAAATACTTATGTCATGCAATAAAATGCTAATTAATGACTTAAAAATCATACAATGTGATTTTCTGGATTTTTGTTTTAGATTCCGTCTCTCACAGTTGAAGTGTACCTATAATCAAAATGACAGACCTCTGCATGCTTTGTAAGTAGGAAAGCCTGCAAAATCGGCAGTGTATCAAATACTTGTTCTCCCCATTGTATATATATGTATATATATATATATATATATATATGTATGTATGTATGTATGTATGTGTGTGTGTGTGTGTGTGTGTGTGTGTGTGTGTGTGTGTGTGTGTGTGTGTGTGTGTGTGTGTGTATGTATGTATGTATGTATGTATGTATGTATGTATGTATGTATGTATGTATGTATGTATGTATGTATGTATGTATGTATGTATGTATGTATGTATGTATGTATATAAATATATATATATACTGTATTCTATACTGTCTATCTTAGCCTATGCCGCTCTGACATTGCTCATTCCTTTCCTTAGATTTGTGTGTATTAGGTATTTGTTGTGGAATTGTTAGATATTGCTGCACTGTCGGAACTAGAAGCATAAGCAATTCACTACACTCACAATATCATCTGCTAACCATGTATATGTGACCAATAAAATGTTATTTTATTTTATTTGAAAACGTTTGTTGATGCTAGTGGTTGTAGTAATTTGAGATCTATCGGATCCCACAACTGTCCCAGACAATGTTTGGAATATTTATTTATCGCACAGAAGGACATTTTGACCAGTAGAATAGGTCAACTTTTGTACTATTGAGGATAGTAGATTGACATGGGCCAGTGCTTTTGCTGTTCGTTAGGCCTTCTCATCTTGTTGGCTGACAAAAAGTAAATATGGACAGTTCCTCCAACACCTTCAATATGCACCTCAGAATTAGATAAAGGCGCTCGCAGTTGCATCCCCAATTTGTCTGTCTTCACTTGTAGCCTGTGAGAAGGACCTGGGATGCCTGCGAGAAGGACCCTATCATGTGAAGGGTATTGGCTAATAAGAATTGAGATATCTGAGAGAGCCATGTGAGTGAGAGGTGCTTTGGGGCAAACAGCTGGGAGAAAGGAATTCAAATTATTATATTCAGCACAAGGGCACAACGGCCACTGGCCGCAAAAGGCATGTTTTTATTTATTCTTTTGTGGGTATTACAGCCACACAAAGGAGATGCTGCTGGGAAATTCGAGGCATTGTCAAGTGCTTGTCAAATTGTGAATGGGAGACTGATGAAGTGTGTGCAGCCTGCGCAAGCAACAAAGCAAATCACATGCCTTTCATGCAACTTTTTTCAAATCATTATTAGAGTCGCATCATGCAGCCTTTAGAATGTATTAAATATCAAAACATATAGCCCAACATTTGTATCACAACTAAAGTTGCATAAATAACTCTAAATTAAGCAAATCGGAGAACCTGTTTCTTTGTTAGCCGCTCAACATAGACTAGCGGCATGTGCGCACTCCCTCAAATCGTTTGGAGAAAATATCCTTTCAATTTTATTCAGCTATGTTCAATTGTATTCTTCATACTATATAATAATATAAAATAATGCCAAAGAATTCTAAGCATATCTTGTCTGCTAAATTAACTAGTGTAGCCCACAGCCATATGGCATAGCCAGATCAGGGCCCAACATAAGGACAACTCGAGTATGCTATTCTGTTCTTCTGAAATAGACTAAATTATCTTCATATCATGTTTCTTTAGACCTGTCTAAAAATACATCATGGATTTATTGTAATAATAATAATAATATATGCCATTTAGCAGACGCTTTTATCCAAAGCGACTTACAGTCATGTGTGCATACATTCTACGTATGGGTGGTCCCGGGAATCGAACCCACTACCCTGGCGTTACAAGCGCCATGCTCTACCAAGTGAGCTACAGAATATTGTGATGGTGTAGGCTATATTAAATTGATTTAATTGAATTTTTGAAATGTAGATGTTACGAAGGTCTTCATCGGTGGCTTGTAGGCTAAGCATGGAAGCTAGGAGACGCTAAATGTGTTTATGTTAATTAACGGTCAATTAGCAAACCGGCAGTTATTTGTTTGACAATCACCAGCTGACAAAATGTCATGACCACCACAGACCTAGGCACGACATGACTAGGTCAAGTCTCATCTGAGTATCTACTGAATGGCATCACACATTCCAGTGAAAGACACAAGCATAAAGGGCAGGAGGAGGGGTACCTTTCAGTGTGGCCATCAAAATGGCGCAGTCTGCCTCCTGTTGATCTTCGGATTCCGAGTCGAAGATTGTGATCTGTGTTTTATAAATATATAAATAGTTCTATGCAGTGAATGACAGTCATTGGATTTCCACCCTTTATGTAAACATTATACTACGCCTGGGAGCTTGTTGAATAGTAGAAAATAATCATGAACTGAACATGGATGGGATGGTTTCCTAGACCCAGGTTAAGCCTAAATCATTCTTTAAATGAGAATCTCAATTGAAAGTGCATTTTAGTCCATGAGTAGGCAACCGGCCCACAGTCACATTACTCACAGACTGTCTGTAGTCCATACACTCCATCAGAAGGTTGTAGAGCTGGTTGACGTCTGCTCTCTCCAGACCAAACATGCCCCCTATCCTCAGAAGGAAGTCCTCCTTGATGTCTGTGTCCAGCTGCCTGTACACAGTACCAACACAGTAAGTACAGACTGATACACCAGTGAGATACAGTAAGACACAGGCTAACAACATGGGTCCATTTGGCCTGACCATATGCTAAGATATGAGGTCTGGATGGCTAGGTTCCTCTTCCACTCAGTTCAAATTTTTGTCATATTTTGGCCCAAAAAACAGCATGTTTTTCATCTGTATGCTGTACCTACATACAGTATTCCGCATACACACTGACTACAGAGCTACGCATACAAATGAGTAGAGCCCTGAGATTTTCCTGAGCACGTAACTAGACCAGGAAAAACTCTGGGTCTTCCACTGTGTTAGGGACAGATCGAAATTTACTGTTGTGGAGGGGTGATCCAAATAGGGGAGGGTTGTCCAATTTTTTTTGTTGATGCTTTGGGCAGGGTTGTGTGTTTTTTGGGGGGGCACAGGGGAGATTTTGTCTTCTGCTTGTATTAACAATGGCTTGACTTACTTTTGATATTACCCTAATAAAGTTTAGAAATGTTTGTGAAGGTTTGGTATGGTATGGCTATTATTCATCTTTAGCTACTGTATGCCTATGATATGAAGGCAGTACACCCTGACGCTCCAACTGAGTCCGACAGTTGAACTTTAGGTGAGGAAGACTGTTTCAGGCCTACCAGATGTACTCCTACAATCCAACAATATCTGAATGTATATGGATGTCCGTAAAATTTCTAAAATATCCAGTAAAACAGGAAAGGAAACTCTGAAATGGCATATTGTTTTTATGAAGATTTTATAATATTCACATGAAAATCTGTCGCCAATTGGATGGAAACCCAGCTATAGACACCCTAAAGACTCTGGCAAGTGCACTGGTCCAGTTTCCCTGTGATTATACCTGAATATCATGGTTCACCAGCAGCCCCAAACATCTAATGAATAAGCTACCAGCCAAACAAGCTTGTAAGAATTGTATTTAATCCCCCCCATACTCATCTTGAGGATGAGCATTTGTTGTCTCTATCTCTGTAATGTGTCTGTATCTATGTAATCATATATGTATTTATGTAATGTATCTCTGTAATGTGTCTGTATCTGTGTAATTGTATATGTATTTATGTAAAAGAAATAAGGACCACAATGGAAATAAGTTCCCGACTTCATTGTGCAATCTCGGGGACTTAAAATATTTGTGTATATAGTGCATTCGGAAAGTATTCAGACCCCTTCACTTTTTCCACATTTTGTTAAGTTTACTGCCTTGTTCTAAAATGGATTAAATTGTTTCCCCCCCTCATCAATCTACAACCAATACCCCATAATGATAAAGCAAAAATAAAAAATGAAATATAAAATTTATATAAGTTTTCATACCCTTTACTCAGTACTTTGTAGAAGCACCTTTGGCAGCGATTACAGCCTTGAGTCTTCTTAGGTATGACGCTACAAGCGTGGAACACCTTTATTTGGGGAGTTTCTCCCATTCTTCTCTGCAGATCCTCTCAAACTCTGTCAGGTTGGATGGGGAGCGTCGCTGCACAGATATTTTCAGGTCTCTCCAGAGATGTTCAAGTCCGGGCTCTGGCTGGGCCACTCAAGGACATTCAGAGACTTGTTGCAAAGCCACTCCTGCGTTGTCTTGGCTGTGTGCTTAGGGTCATTGTCCTGTTGGAAGGTAAGCCTTTGCCTCAGTCTGAGGTCCTGAGCGCTCTGAAGCAGGTTATCATCAAGGAACTGTCTGTACTTTGCTCCGTTCATCTTTCCCTCGATCCTGACTAGTCTCCCAGTCCCTGCTGCTGAAAAACATCCCCACAGCATGATGCTGCCACCACCATTCTTCACCGTAGGGATGATATGGCCATGGGATGAGCGGTGCCTGGCTTCCTCCAGATGTGACGCTTGGCATTCAGGCCAAAGAGTTCAATAGTGGTTTCGTCAGACCAGAGCATGTTGTTTCTCATGGTCTGAGTCCTTTAGGTGCCTTTTGGCAAACTCCAAGTGGGCTGTCATGTGCCATTAACTGAGGAGTGGCTTCCGTCTGGATACTCTTCCATAAAGGCCTGATTCCTTCAACCTCATGGCTTGGTTTTTTCTCTGACATGTGCTGTCAACTGTGGAACCTTATATAGACAGGCGTGTTCCTTTCCAAATCATGTCCAATCAATTGTATTTACCACAGGTGAACTCCAATCAAGTTGTAGAAACATCTCAAGGATGATCAATGGAAACAGGATGCATCTCAGCTCAATTTCGAGACTCATGGCAAAGGGTCTGTAAATAAAGTATTTCTGTTTTTATTGTGCAAACATGTCTAAAAACCTGTTTTCGCATTGTCATTGTGGGATATTGTGTGTAGATTGATGAGTAAAAAAAATATTTAATCAATTTTAGAATAAGGCTGTAACGTAACAAAATGTGAAAAAAGAGAAGGGGTCTGAATACTTTTAGAATGCACTGTATACGTATTTTTTTAACCGACAATTAAAATCAATCAATTAATCCAAACTGTGCAGCGGCCAATTGATGAAAAGAAAGAGACATCTGTTACGAAACACCAAAAAGTTTAATGACATTCAGACATTGTCAAGCCAAGCCTTCGATACTGGGTAAGCCCACAAGTTAGGGAGGGAAGTATTTACTGTATTTTCTGTCAGAATTGACATAGCCTATCTATTGCAGTGTTGAAAACGCAAACCATGATATTGAAGTGCACGAATTCGGCATGCTTTGTTTATTGGTTGTGTGGTGCATTGACACAGAAATCTGTTGGTGGAAAATGAGTTGCATATATTTGACATCATTATAAATAATGCATCAAAATGTTGAAAATCAGATTCCCCCCCTAGCTGATCACTATCTGCAGCCAGCTCTGATCGTAGTGTAAATGAAACAGGCAGGGAGAGTGAGCTCGTCTGTGGTGGTCGGTTAACTCTCAACCTTCTGGCCCGTAGCCATGCGCGGCATCGACAGTGCCACAAAAGTGGCAAAGTCAATATCCCCGTTTATTAACACAGGGTCGCTGTGGAGGGTCATGTCAAAATATGTTTTACTTTTGGGGGCCCCAAAAAGGTGCCTTTTTTTATTACACCTTAAGTTGGACCAGCCCCTCCCCCCTAGTAAACTTCAATCTGTCCTTTAGGGCTCAGCATTTTCTTTGGACAGGTTGCGCGGTAGTCAGGGAAACCTCAGGGCTCTATTCAATCGTGTGTCTCTGTAGTTCTGTCGTTCCTCTACATGGACAAGCACCAAAGTCTTCAACACGTAAGCAGTGTTTCCCCTGATTTAATTTAGCAGTGACGTACCGCCGCTGCTAAATTGTTGCCCACACCCCCAAAAAATACTGAACAGGAAAAAATGCTGCGATGTTAATGAAAGCCTTCTGGTAGATGGAAAGGATTTCCCAAAAAACATCCCAATTAAATGTGGACTATGGAATGAAGCCTATGCCTACCTAGCAGAATGATATCATGATTATTTGCATCAATGCAGTGGGCATTTGTTTTGCAAACTCCATCACGTGTGCCCTACAGAAACGCTGCTAACCAAACAACAGTGCTAAATGCATTCACACTTGAGTTAACGGGTAACTACCCCAAAAAAACGGAACCCTTCTTTTTTAACTTTTGGTTTTATCATTGTTGTGTACTTAGAACATCCAATTATGTTGTTTCTCTATTTTTTTTAAAGTGTGATTTTGAGAGCGAAAACCTGAAAAAAAGTATAGATGACGAGAGTGGCACTGCACACCTATCCATAGCGGTCTGTTTGTGCAAGAATGCCAGCAAGTCAGCCGACCGGCCTGATCCCTCGAAGACGAACACAGGCACGGGGGGCACACTGCTCACATAGTCCAACACCATGGACACAATGTCAGGGCCGCCCTCCACCACCACACACAACACTGGCACACCCTGGTTAACCCCTGCCAGAGAGAGATACACACACACACACACACACACACACACACACACACACACACACACACACACACACACACACACACACACACACACACACACACACACACACACACACACACACACACACACACACACACATAGACTGTTAAACACATGTGTATTACAATACTCACACACACACACACACACATTGGAGTCTCTATTTTCCTTACACACACACACACACACACACACACACACACACACACACACACACACACACACACACACACACACACACACACACACACACACACACACACACACACACACACACACACACACACACACACACACACACACACACACGCGTCAACACATTCACATACACACTCTCATTCACACACACAGACAAACACATGCACAAAGCCACACACTAGGATGGATCTTCTGCAGTTGAATGTGTCTCTCCAGCTTCCTCCTGAGTCCCAGCTGGCAGCCATGTTTCCCCAGAGTTCCATCGTCCACTAACAGGAAGTGGGAGTGCAGGCTGTTCAAACACACAGTTTTGCTCAAGGGGCTTCTCAGGGGCTGGTAAGGCCTGAGCACCTGGGTTAAGTATCAGAAAACAGGACAGAAAAACAGGTCAGAAAGCAGGTTGAGAGAAAATAGAGGATTTGACATAGTCCAAGCGGAAAAGTGAGAGCACATGGTAGCTCAAAGGAGATAAAAGGTGACATTTCTGTGGTTAACATTAGTACAGATCTGTGCAAAAAATACACTTATAAGGTGGCAGAATGGTGTAGCTCTTTCCTGCAGTCAAATGACCTAGTGGCCTCATGGGTGGAGTGTTATTCATATTGATTTCAAAAAAGCCGCTTAAAATCCAGTGTTTCTATGTCAAATGGTTTTATTTCAGTCTTCTGTGATGTATACAAGTGCAATATTGGAGTGCATTCTCAAAATGCACTACATTTCAACTCTATAGATGTCTTCTTTTTTTAAGCCCATAACCATGTGTGTGAGGTGTATGCTTTTGTTTGAAGGTAAATTTGTTTAAGACTTACCAAGAAACATTCTGTGTGACCCTGATTTAGCCTGCTGCAGTAAAAGGTTCATTTGAAACGTTCCTTAAAAGCACTGATATATTTACAGAGAACAACACTCACATCTCTCCCTATAAGGTCACCGTGGTTGTCAATTACGCCCCAGGGCGTGACCCCTACAGCGTTCCTCTTCCTGCGGCCATTGGTGCCGTATGCTTTCACAGCCTCCCCTACATACAGGGACACACCTAGGAAGGGTCGGATACTCAGTCCACTTACACACATATATGTAGTCAGCCAAAATCACACACACAGATGCTCACATCCACCCATGCTTACTGTCTTAATTAAAGCCCCAGTGCAAAATGAATCTGCATTATTTCACACACCTGTGTTGATGCCGTCTGTGAATATCCAGGCTCCAGTGCTCTGGGCTGCAGTTATCAGGCCTTTGCTGAAGGCCTGTCTAACCTTGAGGGGGAGAGGGAAGTTCTCTGCTCCCCCGTGGACCGTCAGCAGTAGTTTAGGCCGTTCCATCTGCCACTCCCTCAGCATCAGCTGCAGCAGAGCCTCAGCCTTTGTGTCGACCGCAACACGAACGTACTGCACAGTCATCATCACATAAAGCATGGTCAACCACATGAATATGAGATAACAGTTCCTAACAAGCTTCCAAGTGGTAAATACAAGTGGGAAACTCGGGTAGCATCGTTGCACGCTCAGTTGGATATTTCGGAGTTTCCTAGTTTCGACTAGCACATGAATGCAGCAATAGCTACAGACCTTGGCATGGCAGTTACGGTCAGCGCTGTCCTGGAAGTCAATGGTTCCGTAGGCATCGGTGGCACTGGCTTGTGTGTGACACTCCACTGACCACCTCTCTTCTTGCACTGCCTGGGGCCCAGGCCAGTGGGAGATGAAGGGGCCAGTCTCCAGCCAGGTGTGCTCCCCTACCAGACGTCCGCAGTAGCATCTGGGGGGAGAGAGGAAAAACTCAAACCTTTATAGTTGTTAAACATTGGCACAAAAATGCATTGCTGTCCCTATAAATGTCATGATATTATACATGGAGTTAGTTTACCTTTACACTAACATGGGAAATCTCACTCTCAAAACATGCACACACACGCACACACAGTAAAGTCATATCTTATTAGGTTTTGGCATACTTGACACACAGTCCCTTCAGGATTCCGCAGAGATTTTTTATGATATCTTTTTTATTTTTTATGATACATTTTTTATGAAAATTTTGCTGCTGCAATTATGACATTATGTGAAGATTTTGTCAAATTTGTAAAAAAAAAATGCAATGACGAGGGAAAACATTTGTTGGCATGTGGCTTGTGGTGATTGGTTGAAATTACGAGCCCTCTTCTTGTACTGCGGCAATGGGTCCATTTTTATGCAATAATATTGGAATGATTTGACTGTTTTATGCGGTCAAATATGCAAGTCCTCGCATAACATGCGGGGGAATTGTGGATTTTGCAAAAAATTCTGCTATCACAGAATCAAGATATCCTGGAGGGACTGAACATCTGCAATAAACAGGAAATGATACATGAGCAACATAACCACATAGCTAGAGTTTCCCTGGAACAGTTAGTATGGTTACCAAAAGTTAGCTTTTTCAAAAACCAGACATGGTAAAAGTTATTGCAATTATTATTCCAACACTACTATCATATGACATTTTGACATTGTTCAGCAAATACCAATTCCAGTGCACCTGTGTATGTCTCCACATGCTGGGATGAATTTAATACACTCTCTCTTGCAGAAGGTGTCGTCAATCCAAGAACTCTGTGACTGGAACACAACACACAACATTAAGGTCTAAGGGCCTGGGGCTGTCTTTCTAATTCGCTAACATATGGAATTGTTTTAAGATGGTCATACCAAGGACTATTTAGATATTTGATTTTGAATTTCAGGACCCCTGTAGCCTCACAAAGCCGCCTGATCCGGCAAGCTTACATTAAACGCTGCACTGATATCAGTCTGGCAGGGCTGTGATTCAATGAATCTGTGAAACAATGAGGTATAACTTGAGGGTAACTTTATAAGTAAAATTGTGAGGCTTGCTAAAGCTCTTTAAAAGTTATTTTTGTGGTAGTGGAAGAAAATGAGAAAGACAGACATTTTGTCAATAATCTGATTAAAGTGATACACGAGAAAAACATGAAAACTGCCTATATTGTTACCACCATTTGACTTGTTCTGAAAAATACACTTTCCCTGAAAACATCTTGCATTTTTTCAATATGTTTTCTCATTCATATTAACCTAATGATGCTCATTCATGATTGTTTTAATCTTGTGTAGAATAATAACATACTGTACAGTCAACTGCTAAGGAAGAATTGATTCTGCCGGATCATCCTACACATAACCACTGTTTGTCTACAGTACATATACATATAGTTTTAATGAATTCTTCCCCAATAGGTGGCTAACCTGTGTTTGCATTTACCATCTACTACACCGTTGCTCTTGATTTTTTCACATCGTAAGAAACAGAAATTCCAGAACGTTTCTTTTGAAATGAGAGAATGGCCATCCTGTTGCTATTGATACACTAACAGGTACATTTTCCAGAAAGTATATATTTCCATCTGTCTTGTAGGAGTATTTCTCATCCATCTTCACCTAATGCTGCTCACATACTTTTGGTCAGTAGTTGTGTGGTTGTGGTCAGTATTTGTGGACAGGAGTTGAGGTAAGTAGTTATGGTCTGTAGTTGTGTTGGTGTGGCCAGTAGTTGTGGCCAGTAGTTGTGTGGTCAGTAGTTCTGTGGCTGTGGTCAGTTGTTGTGTGGTTGTGGTCAGTAGTTGTATGGTTGTGGTCTGTAGTTGTGTGGTTGTGGTCAGTAATTGTGGTCAGTAGTTGTGTGGTTGTGGTCAGTAATTGTGGTCGTGGTTAGTATTTGTGGTTATTAGTTGTGGTCAGTAGTTGTGTGGTTGTGGTCTGTAGTTGTGTGGTTGTGGCCTGTAGTTGTGGTTATTAGTTGTGGTCAGTAAGTACGCTTTTCTTTAGGAATCTAGTGAAGTAAAAGTAGTCAAAAATATAAATAGTAAAGTACAGATACCCCAAAAAACTACATAAGTAGTACTTTCAAGTATTTTTTACTTAACTACTATACCCTACTGGATTAGACTATTGCAATGTTCTACTCTCCGGCTACCCGGATAAAGCACTAAATAAACTTCAGTTAGTGCTAAATATGTCTGCTAGAATCTTGACTAGAACCCCAAAATTGTAATATATTACTACAGTGCTAGCCTCTCGACACTGGCTTCCTGTTAGGGCTGATTTCAAGGTTTTACTGATAACCTACAAAGCATTACATGGACTACAATTGGTCCTGCCGTACATACCTACACGTACGCTACAGTCACAAGACGCAGGCCCCCTTATTGTCCCTAGAATTTCTAAGCAAACAGCTGGAGGCAGGGCTTTCTCCTATAGAGATCCATTTGTATGGAATGGTCAGCCTATCCACGTGAAAGACGCAGACTCAGTCTCGACCTTTTAAGTCTTTACTGAAGACTTGTCTCTTCAGTAGGTCCTATGATTGAGTGTAGCCTGGCCCAGGGGTGCGAATGTGAACTGCAAGGCACGGGAGTGACGAACTGTCCATGCTGTCTCTGCCTGGCCGGCTCCCCTCTGCCCCACTGGGATTCTCTGTCCCTGACCCTATTACGGTGGCTGAGTTACTGGTTTACTCGTGCTTTTTCATGCCATACCTAAGAGGGATGTGTCACATCGTGGCAGGCTTTTTTCGTTATACTCGACATAAGTGGATTGAGTCACTGACATGATCTTCCTGTCCGGTTTTGCTCCAACTCGGGCTTGTGCGGTGGAGGAGAACTTTGTGGGCTATACTCGGCCTTGTAGTAGTAAGTTGGTCGTCTGTTGATATTCCTCTAGTGGTGTGGGGACTGTGCTTTGGCAAAATGGGTGGGGTTATATCCTGTCTGGTTGGCCCTGTCCAGGGCTATCGTTGGACAAGGTCACAGTGTCCCCCCCTGTCTCAGCTTCCATTGTCTATGCTACAATAGTCGGGGATAGGGTCAGTTTAAATTTAAGTATGCTGCCTCTAATTAATCTCTCTCTCTAATGGGACTATGCCTCAGGATTACCTGGCCTGATGACTCCTGGCAGTTTTGCCTGAGGCTATGGAACCCTGACCTGTTCACCAGGCGTGCTGCTGCTCCAGTTTCAACTGTTCTGCCTGCGGCTATGTAACCATGACCCGTTCACCAGAGGTGCTACCTTGTCCCGAACCTGCTGTTTTTGACTCTCTCTCTCTCCCGCACCTGCTGTCTCGATCTCTGAATGCTCGGCTATGAAAAGCCAACCGACATTTACTCCTGAGGTGCTGAACTGATGCACCTTTTACAACCACTGTGATTATTATTTGACATTGCTGGTCATCTATGAACATTCTGGCCTTAATGGCCATGTACTCTTATAATCTCCACCTGGCACAGCCAGAAGAGGACAGGCCACCCCTCAGAGCCTGGTTCCTCTCTAGGTTTATTCATAGGTTCCTGCCTTTCTAGGGAGTTTTTCCTAGCCATCGTGCATCTACATCTGCATTGCTTGCTGTTTGTGGTTTTAAGATGGGTTTCTGTATAAGCACTTTATTAAATCTGAGGATATAAAAATAACTTTATAAATACATTTGATTTGATTTGTTTTACTGTAATATCTGTGTTATTGCATGTACATTGAATGGTTGATTAATTTTATGCTACACAATGATAAAGAACATACAGTTATCTAAACTAATCCAATCTGTTAGTAATTAGATTTATTGCAAAAGTTTACTGAGATTATTGTTTCGGGTTAGATGATTGAGGTAGTCTCAGTACTCAATTTTCCTTACCCTGGCACTCATTCTGAATGCGGGTTTCGGATGATTTGACAATTCCACGTGTTTGATATCCTAACTCTGGCTCGATTCCAATAGGAACTTCACATCACTTTGCAAGCCAGCATAGTGTGGCCTGATGCGACCTGTAAACCAGAAGATTCCTAATACTACTATATTAGGGTATAACTAGGGCCTCAAAGAAAGGCCTTATGACATATGTAATGTCATTAATAATTCAATTTAAAAGGATAATAAGGCTGGTGGGTGCCATTCACTTTGAACTGGACTGTGTTTACAGCACGAGTGGTTGTGAGTAGATGTGCTTGTTTTGAGATCACATTTGTTCATATTCTTTGCTAGTAACTCAGTTAGTAGCCCAGTTATAGCTAATTTCAGCAATGGAAGTGGTTGCTTCCTACAAGAGCACAAAACCTGTATTTCTAAGTAACCCCAAAAACAAGGACATTTCTAAGTGACCCCAAACTTTTGAACGGTAGTGTACATACATTTAAAATGTCACACATAGCTGGTGAGGTAAGTGTGTGTGTCAGAGCTGTGTGTAATTTAACTATGGAAACTATTTGCAATTTAACATATCAATGCTTTTTATATTAAAACAAAAAGTGATGCAGTCAGTCTCTCCTTTACTTTTAGCCAAGAGAGAGTGGCATGTATAGTATTGGTATTAGCCCTCTGATTACAGTGAAGAGCAAGACAATAACCACTCAAACATCCTTCTTCGAATGCTTCATACCAAAATGACTGCATAAAATCAAATCTAATTTTATTTGCCACATGTGCCGAATACAACTGTTGTAGACTTTACCGTGACATGCTTGCTTACGAGCAATGTTCCCTCTAAGCTGCGAACAGGCGCACAGCTCTCCCAGGACTGCCTCACAGAAGAAATGTCAGCCCACGCAGAGAAGCAACGAGATTGAACTTTACTCAACTTTCTAGTTATCCCCTTTAGTTAACACTATCAACGTTTCCATTTACTGTGGGAATTGAGATCGAATCAACACAATATTAGTCACTTTCAATGCAACATAACAAAACAAAACAAACTATGACAGATATTTTCTTGTATGCAGAGTGCATTGAAGTAGGATTCTATTGCATTGACAGGCCCATACTCTACACAGACCGGTGCACTGTATCCTATCAGAGCTGCAGTATCCCTACAGTATATGCAAATAGACCATTGCCATATATGGATTTGTGCCATTCACTTTGAACTGGACTGTGTTTACAGCACGAGTGGTTGTGAGTAGATGCGCTTGTTTTGAGATCACATTTGTTCATATTCTTTGCTAGTAAGTCATTTAGTAGCCCAGTTATAGCTATTATTTCAGCAATGGAAGTTGTTGCTTCCTACAAGAGCACAAAACGTATGCATTTCTAGCCATCTTTGAAAAGCAAGTCAGGTAAAGAGCTTTTTTCTGTCTTAATAAAGGGGCAGTGTTGTATTTTGAGACAGGCTTGAATAAGTTAAGTGGCTAATAGGCAGAGGATTTCATAATTTGTCTGATTCTCTGTAATAACGGTATGGGAATAATAATGCATTTTATTTTGCATCAAACAACACATTTTCAGTCACCTCCTTTTCTGAAGGACAAGTGGATAAACAGGTTCATGTCAATCCCTACATGTTTTTTTTCAAAGGTTTAATTGATTGTAGGCCTACAATGAACAACACACATTCTACTGCTACTGTAGGTTGAATGACAGAACAGCTATTTCCATGTTAAAATGTTATGGGATGCATTTTCTCCATAGTTTTTATGGTAGGCCACACTGATCAAAAAGCCAAAGCAGGCTACTTGGGCACCAGAAAACATATACCAGAAGTTGCAAAGGATTTTCACAGCATTCAAGTGTGAGCTCGACAGACCTAAAAATCTGCTCAGTGCCGGAAAATAATTGAGGCAACATTGCTTACGAGCCATTCCCAACAACGCAGAGTTTTATAATAATAATACAAATAAAATAGAAACATGAGGAATAAAATAACATACAAGAATTGATCTATATAGAGGGAGTATAGTTTACAAGGTCCAGAAAGGGACATTAGCAGGCTACTCATGTGGTGTATTTGATCACAACATCGCACGTGCTCTCTCTCTTTCTTCTTGCTCCCAGCCATGGGTGTATTCATTATGGAAACCGTTTAGAACCAAACAGAAGCAAATGGAGAAAAACAAGAGTTTCTATTGGAATAATTCAGGTAGGTCCCTCCAATTTTAGGTCTGTTTGCGAAACATTTTGCAACAGAATCGACGTAATGAATACGCCCCAGTTATTTTGGTTTCTTCATTTTAAAATCAGCAAGCAAGAGCAAGCTGTAGTAGTAAATACATTTTTCAAAATAAGTGTACAACAAGCTATTGTAGGCCAAGTCTAGCTTTGGGCCCAATGGTTCCCAACCAGGGCTACTAGGACCCCTCCGGTTACTTGGCCTATCCACTAGGGGTACTTGAGAAGACTCATGACGCCATAGGTCTACTAGTAAAATGCACATGAGGGGGTACTTCAGGGGTACTCCGGGCAGAGCCAAATTCTGTTGGTGGTACAGTAACCAAAAAAGGTAGGGAACTACTGTTTTATCCTGTAGGCCTACCCAATGAATTTACAGTGAATTTCAAAAAAAAATTGTACAAATTAGATTTATATGAAATGACAGGATAAACGTATTGCTCAAAAAAGGGAGAACAACTCATAGACATACTGATATTCCTGCCTTCCACATGGACTGTCGTCCTTCCCATTTGGTAACAACTCCTCAAACACCTGATTTAATCCAATCACTTTTTCCTCATTGAGGAACCATCTCCTTTTGACTCCCATTGAATTTATCTTCAACGGATAAAGACTGCAAGAAACACTTAAATTAGATAACTTTTCACAAGCTGTGGTCTCGCATAATTGCTCAAGAGTTTTTTGGTGCTTTCAAAACAACTGGGAACTCGAGAGAAAAAAAAACGAACTCAAATAATGATGAATTATTATCTGAGCTTTAGAAAGATGCCAACGTTTCTGACTTTGAATACGAGTTGGATTACCGTTCAGAACTATTTTCCCAATCGGAGTTTGTTTGTTTCCCAAGTTCTCAATTGTTTTGAATGCAGCATTTCTGGGTTATACACAGAAGCTACACATAGTAGAATCCAATACGTAAATGCTAAAATGCTGACATTTAATCGATTACAAATGACATGACCATCCCCTGGATTAAAGAAAAATATACTAAACACTCCCTGACTGAAATTGAAAAAGCATGACCTTTCCCCATTTTCCTCCGGGTAACAAATGCATACATTTTGACCGGCCCTGTCCCTTAACCAAAAATCTTTGCATTACACATATGGTGTTGGCGACCCACTTGAATCCAAATGCAATACTTCAAAATGTAGCTAGCTGTCTTCTCTCCCTGCACAGTTTATAAGGGGCTATAACTGCAATGCTTGCAGTTAGCCACTGTCACTATTCCTTCCAAACCACTCATTGTTGAATTTGCGATTTCCAACTTGTTGTGGAATGTTTATGTCCAGTGGCCGATGGGCACAGATACGTTTTATCTATAATTTCTCTTCATTATTTCTATTCGTATGACAAGGACTAAAAAGGATTTGCCGGTAGATTGCTGACTTGATTCATGATGATGACTGCTAGCTAAGATTTTGAAAGTAAGATGTTGACATGATCAGTCCAATCAAAGCTACAGTAGATATAATGTGTTTTGACATCATTTTATCTGGGGCTAATGACCTTGAGCCTTTTTGGATGGGCACTTCTGATGTAACTCTATGGCAGCACCCAAGGGGCTTGAATTGTCGATGTCTACCCTGACTAAGGACTTAAACTTGGCGGTGACTAGTGTCCCCATAAGTGACAGAACACTGAGCCAATCACAGCGCAACGCTCCTATTTTCTGCCGACTTGCCTCACCAACAGAGAAAGCACTGTGCTAGGCTGAAATACCTGCATATTGAAGCTGTCTTACTCAAGAAAACAAAAAAGAGACTATGTTTGTATGCGGCTTTAATAACTCAATGATATATATATATTTTTTACATTGTTTGCAAACTGATATGTGACTCGTATTACCCCCCCCCCCTTTTTTGTTGCTAAAAATGTGGGTTTCAAAACAGGTGGGGCTCTTATTTTGATGATATAGGCTACCAGAAATCAACTAAATTTAGCACGTACTGTTAAGTAAAAAGTATCCCGAAACGTATTACTTTTGGTGCGTGCGTTCAAGACAACTGGGAATTCGGAAAGAAAACCAGCACCAGACGAGTCGTTTTGTAAACTGAATTATAACAACTGTTATCGCTATGTTTACAATGCCGATTGGGCTAAAGCTGTCTAGTAGTGTGCGTCTTCTAGCATTAGCTTAGTGTGGTTATGTAAGTGTTTACGAAATGAATATTGAGATACTTTGCTACATGACATTTGTGCTAGTTGGCAAAAGATATGCTGCATAGCTAGCTCTAGCTGTAAAGATAGCTCCATTGATTCACTATTGCTGACAATCATGTAATGTTAGCTATCTATAGAGGCACTTGTTGCTTGCCTTTCGTTTAGCGCGTTTCAAACGAGGCCGCGAAACTGCACACCTCCCACGGTTCGTGGCATGGCAGGCACGAGCAAACTCCCTGTTTGCGGTGATTCCCCTCTAGCGTTCATCGTTCATTCTGTCTCACTTCATCACAGGGAATGTCCAAACTCTGACCAGTCAGCGCAGCTTTGAATGTTGCTAGGTTACTTATGGGCGTGGTTTTGCACCAAGTTTGAAAAATCGTGATGTTGATGAATTTAAGATCATAGAAGTCAGAGCTCTAGGATGGGTCCATGTTGATGAATCATTTTCTGCGTTAAAACAGAGCCGTCGCGAACGAGAATCTCGTTTTTGCAAATAAACCAAAAAAACAACTTGATATTCCGATTTTCACATGTGCGTGAGGTTAAATGTGGAATGCATGTCAAATGCACAACCAACACTTCCTGTCCCTTCAAAATAGAGGTTCACCTTTCTAACTCCATTATATCATTCATGTTACGATAAGGTGACATTTCTCAGTTTCTTCTTTAGATTCAAGATTATAAACTAGCCACAAAAATAAGTGTTTATTGACTTACTTGATGGACTGCTTTACTGTACGTGGTTAGCTAACTGTTATATCCCAGCTAACTGGTTAACCATTGATCATCTTTTTCAATGATTGGCATACAGCCAAAACAACAGTATCTATTGCTAGACTAAAGATATGCCCCTAGCTATAGATTAGTCAGTGGTTGCACATCTAACTAGCTGGAACGAAGCAAGTGTGTGAATAGTAGACATGTAAATGTCTCACTCAGGCACTCTAAAAATGTTACTGGCTGTCAAATGCTTGCTTCTTCTGTCGTTGTTTGTATCATTACTCAACTCCTCTGAAACCACATTAGGGGAGAGGATTGGAGGTTCCTCCCGTTGGGCCTCCTCCTCTGATGCACTTTGAAAGAGAGGTGAGGAATGGAGGAAACAAGGAAAGAGCCGCAAGGATTTGACGGCTAGTGGGTGGGTAAAATGGAACATAACCATAAAGAAAGCATAGTGATACAAACGTTTGTTTGTTTGTGTGTGTGTGTGTGTGTGTGTGTGTGTGTGTGTGTGTGTGTGTGTGTGTGTGTGTGTGTGTGTGTGTGTGTGTGTGTGTGTGTGTGTGTGTGTGTGTGTGTGTGTGTGTGTGTGTGTGTGTGTGTGTGTGTGTGTGTGTGTGTGTGTGTGTGTGTGTGTGTGTGTTTATCGCTCCTACCTGTCATCTGTCATTTTAAAGTTCAAAATTTATATTGAATTTACCATTTTCAATCTACTGATATGCACTCACACACATACTTGTATCAGAAAGGGCTTTATAAAATGCATTTGATTGATACAATATACCAACAGGGCTCAAATGGAATCCAGGGTTAATTGTTGCTCATTACATCTATCTAGTGGAATTCAAGAGATTACAATTCAACTTCATTAAATAGGCCTTTTTCTGAAATGTTGATAAGAACCCTGAACACAATTGTTTCTATCAATACTGATGAGTTTAATGTCTGCATAAGTGAGAGCATGAAAAAGATTGGACATTTCCAGAATAATTTTCTGCACTGTGGCACAAGAGACAGGTGTGAGGAATATGTGTTAGGATGACAGGGTCTGTGTCCCTTGATAGGATAGAGCGGAGAGACCTGTACAACTTGTCTCATGAAAACCCTGTGGTTGCACATCTTGCACAACATGATAAATAGGTTACGTTCCATGACATTCCCTATAATGAATGATAACATGTCAGAAATGGACACAACAATTCAATAGAAAGAGGAAATAATCTCCACAATAATGTATTAAATGGGTCTTTCCTATAATAATAACTCAATCAGGGGTCTGGTCCTTACTGCTGAAACAGCAGCTGTATCTGCTGACCACATGGACAAGGGGGACCTGATCAGTTATCCTAGATCAGCGATGCTACTTTGAGACACTTTGTGAGTACAGGCCTCAATCTTCTGTAAATGTTAGGTGTGTGAGTGAGTAAGTGACAGAAAGGGTTGGTGGCAGGGAGAGGAGTGTACTGCAGGTGTGTGTGTTGGCCTGGCTGGTCATTTGTGGGTGGTCTTTATAGTCTCAGGCCTATGGGTCTTAATCTAAATCTCTCACCCAGCTCTCTTCACTGTCAATCTGTTGAGTGATATCATTATCTGACCCCTCCACTCTCCTCCTTCCCTAAACCCATGCTCTTGAGAGACAGAATAGAAACACCAGCAGAGCTACAGTACCCGTCATTCTGAAACGACACTTCTTCAGGATTGATATAGTCTACGGTGGTCCTTCTGTAGCTCAGTTGGTAGAGCATGGCGCTTGTAACGCCAGGGTAGTGGGTTCGATCCCTGGGACCACCCATACGTAGAATGTATGCACACATGACTGTAAGTCGCTTTGGATAAAAGCGTCTGCTAAATGGCATATATTATATTATTATTATTATATTCAATCTTAGTCCTGTATTGACACTTTGCCTGTTTGATGGTTCGTCTGAGGGCATAGCGGGATTTCTTATAAGCGTCAGGATTAGTGTCCCACTACTTGAAAGCGGCAGCTCTAGCCTTTAGTTCGGTGCGTATGTTGCCTGTAATCCATTGCTTCTGTTTGGGATATGTACGTACAGTCACTGTGGGGACGACGTCCTCAATGCACTTATTGATGAAGCCGGTGAGGAGTGCCGCTTCTGGATGAGCATTTTCTTGTTTGCTTATGGCCTTATACAACTCATTGAGTGCGCTCTTAGTGCCAGCATCGGTTTGTGGTGATATATAGATGGCTACGTATATTATAGATGAAAACTTTCTTGGTAGATAGTGTGGTCTACAGGTTATCATGAGGTACTCTACCTCATGCGACCAATACCTCAAGACTTCTTTAACATTAGACATCGTGCACCAGCAGTTATTGACAAATAGACAGACACCCCCACCCCTCATCTTACGATAGACAGAAAAGCCAGCCAGCTCTATATTATCCATGTCGTTGTTCAGGCACGACTGGGTGAAACATAAGATATTACAGTTTTAATGTCCCGCTGGTAGGATAGTCTCGACCGTAGATCCTCAAGTTTGTTTTCCAGTGATTGCATGCTGGTAAACAGAACAAATAGTTATGGCAATTTACTCACTCGCCTACGAATCCTAACAAAGCATCCCGACCTTCTCCCTCGGTTTCAGAAAAGCAGAAAAGCATTGTACTTCTCTCAATTTCCTCGACCTTACTATTTTTTAACTTGAAACTACACTTGAAACTAGTATTTTTCGCAAACCTCTCAGTTGGAACAGGCTCCTAAGGTATTATAGTAATCGTCCCAAATCTCTAAATGCAACATTCCTACTGGTCAATTCCTTAGACTAAGGTGAAACTGCAGCAAATCAAATGATTTTGAGACTAAAGCTGAAGTAATGAAAAAGAGGTTCCTTGAACACGGCTACAGTGAAAGTCTCCTCAACATGGCTGATAAGCGAGCTCGGGGGACTGATAGAGACGCCCCCCTCACCAAAAAAGAGAAATGCAAGAAATCTGCCAGGGTTTGTTTTTCCACTGAATACAGACAAAAAGCATGATCCTCAAACACTGGCACATTCTCTAGTGATCCCTCGCTCAAAGACTTTGCGTCCAACCCTCCCCTGCATTGCTTTATCAGAGACCGTGTGGTGCACAGTGCTCTCGAATCCTGCACCTGCACCCTCTACCTGGCTCCCAGGTGCCCCTAATGATTTCCACCGCTGCAGTCATTGTACACATTGTTCCAACTCAAGTGAGACAAAAGTATTCTATCACCCATGCTCGGGTAAAGAACACAAGATAAATTACTTCATAAATTGTAGTACAACACATTTAGTTTACATGCTCAAATGCCCAGGTGGGCTAGTTTACATTGGTCAGATGAAATACATGCTCAATTTAAAAATAGCTGAACACAAAACAGCTATCTGCACCAAAAATATTGACTATGCGATCACGCGACACTATGTGAATGCCATACATAGCTCAGCCTCAACCGTGAAATTCTGGGGAATTGAGAAAGTTCTGCTTTGTTCCAGAGGGGGCAATACTTTATCAAAGGGGTACAGAGGTGTAACAACAAATGCTTGTTACCATGTTTGTTACAACTGGGCAAGTTTCACTAAATTCACCAATTTTGTGTTTTTTTTATTCTCAGCTGCATCCGATTCAGTAACAACTGTCACAAAGTTGTAATCTCTCTTGAACAGATGCACTTGGTGTCCAACATTAAAAGGGTTGGGGACTCAATACAGTCTTACTGCCAAGCCTTGAATACACACTCTTCCAAATAACCATTCAATGCTGTTGCTAGCAGTTGCCCCCCAAAAGTGTATCATCTGGGTTAATTTGGTTAAGTTTACAAAAATAGATCAGGTATAGGTCAACCTCACTGACTGGCGTCTACCATACAGGTGTCATCCCAGATTTGTTTTATTTTTAAAGACATAATTAATGTGTATGTTGCCCACAACCTGAACCTCCTTGCCATCCAAATGGGAGGATAAACCCACTTGTACACCACAGAGTGCATGTACCATCTGCATAAGATTTAGATAGTTAAAATGAAGTGTATCTTGAGGGGTACCTATTTGTAATTAATGTGTACTTATATAGTACATTACCCATCCTGACAACCTGCCATCCAAGTGGGAAGATAAACACAATAGTACATGTAATATCTGCCTATGTACAATGTAATTACTAGGTGTTACACATGATTTAGCTAGTTAAAATGAAGTGCATCTTGAGGGGTACATACTTGTAATGATTGTGTACCTGCATAGTATGTTATCTACATATATATAGTTACCTATGAGCAAATACCATATACTTACTTAATACTCATTACCAAGTGAAAACAAACAAAATATGAGCTTGTACTTTAGACAACTTTATTGCAACATGTAAAAATACCTTATATTTCGTCATCCATGATTCATAATATTATATTTTGAAAGAGGAAGCTAAATATTTTAAGCATATGTTTTCTTTTCAGTCTCCTCCATTTCCACTGAATGATGTTAACTGTATGGAATTATTTCTTAATAATAATAATATTAATGTATTATTAACAAATTTACAGAAAGAACTGTGTGAAGGTCAGCTTACAGAAGAGGAACATTTTGAGGCAATAAAATATTTTCAGCCTGGAAAAACACCAGGGCTTGACGGTAATACCAGTAGAGGTATACCAGACTTTTTTTTATATAATCAAAGATTGAACATTGAAGATATCAGGCCTGGTCTTCATAGCAGATTTTGAAAAGGTGTTTGATAAAGTACGACTAGAATTTATATATAAATGCCTTGATTACTTTAATTTTGTTGAATCTCTAACACAATTGGTTAAAGTTATGTACAGCAACCCCAGATGTAAAATCGTAAATAATGGTTACTTCTCAAAAAGTATTGAGCTTTTAAGAGGAGTAAAACAAGGCTGTCCGTTGTCTCCATATCTATTTATTATGGCCATTGATATGCTAGCTATTAAAATTATATCCAACAAGAACATCAAGGGGTTAGAAATCCAGGGGATAAAAACAAAAGTGTCAATGTATGCTGATGACTCCAGTTATTTCTTAAGCGCACAATCTGGATCCCTGTACAGTCTCATTGAAGATCTTGATCCCTTTTCTGGCCTCTCTGGACTGAAACCTAATTAGGACAAGTGTACCATATTACGTATTGGATCGTAAAAAAATTGTGTTTACACTACCTTTTAGTTTACTAATAAAATGGGTGGATGGTGAATTAGACATACTTGGTATTCACATCTCAAAAAATATTAATGAACTTACCACAATCAATTTCAATAGAAAGTTAGCAAACATAGACAAGATTCTGCCACCATGGAGAGGTAAATACTTGTCTATTTATGGAAAAATCACCTCGATTAACTCTTTGGTCCTATCTTACTTACTTATTAATGGCACTGCCTACTTCAGACGGCTCGTTTTCTAAATCGTATGAGCAAAAAATAATTAATGTTATTTGGAATGTTATGCCAGACAAAATTAAACATGCCTATTTATATAATGAATATGAGTTTGGGGGGGCTAAAATGATTAAATATTAAAGCTTTAAACCTCTCACTAAAGCTTCACTCATACATAAGTTATACTTAAACCCAAACTGGTTCTCCAGTAGATTATTCAGAAAGGCTCATCCTTTGTTCAAAAATGGCCTTTTTGCCTTTATACAGATTACAACTTCTCATTTCCGACTAATTGAAAATTAGGTTTTAAGAAAAAATAAAATAAATCGCCCATTTTCAAGCATTGACGTCCTTAGCTACTGTTGCCTTCCAGGTCAAATGCACCGTTAAATAATTCAACAATTAAAACACACAAAAATGATATAAATCCCCCATTTTTGCCCTATCACTCATAAGCTTCCATGCATTAATTTAAAACAAAAGCTGTACCTGGGCCTAGGCATCAGACTCCAGAGTCCTTTATAGCAGAGTTGTGTCAGAGGTGGTTGTTTTTCAATTGGCTAACACTTATAGCATGGTTTGTACTGAAGAATGTTGAGTCCGAATGCTATCAGAAACTTGAACATTTGTAATAAGCATGATAACAAGCATTCGATGTCACACCTCTGTAATTACAGACTGCAATTACCACCTGTTACATGTTGTATTTGAGATTCTTCAAATTTGTCATCCTTTGCCTTGATGACGGCTTTGCACACTCTTGGCATTCTCTCAACCAGCTTCATGAGGTAGTCACCTGGAATTTTCAGTCTGAGAAAGTTATTTCGGAGTTCCCCGTCGTCGTAAATGCACCATCACATACAACTTTAGATATGAACCCGGAAGTATCATCTGTAGCACCACCCATTGACCTTTCGTTATTTTGTGCAAACGTTAGCTATGTAGCTAGCATTTGGAACAACTAATTTGGAGTAAACTTGAGTGCACCGTAGGCCTATGCATGTATCAATTGAAAAGTCACCTGAAGCTTGAGAGGAATGGGAGATGCAATAGAGGACGACTGGTAAAGACTGAACTGAACTGTGTGTGTGGTAAGCTTCCTGGCGCCCAGAGCTGCTGAGGTATCACCCGTGGGTGTCATACATTGTGAAGAAGTCCAGTGGCCACACGACTCAGACTGATTCCCAGGGTAACTAGCCCCCCACTGGGCACACACTGGTTGAATCAACATTGTTTCCACATCATTTAAATTAAATTACATTGAACCAAGATGGAATAGACATCTGTGCCCAGTGGGTCTCTACAAGATTGTCCCCAGACTCCATCTTCATCGACCATCCCCCTGACCACCTTCCTCTGATCAAGCCATGATCAACTGCCCCTCTCCATCTTTGGAGGATGCTGCATGCACTCAGACATGGCATTTATTGGTTGACGTAGCCAACTATAGCTAGGCTACTCATGATGATGTGTTACTAGTTTGTTTTTTGCTTTGAGATAGTTATGAAAAGCACTACAGAAATGTAATCTTGTTATTATTATTGGTTTACTTAGTTTAGTAGAGCGTAATCTTCACACAAAAAAAGTGATACATGCAAGAGCAGTCTGCGGGTTACTTTTGTCTTTCAACTTAATTGTTACCATGCACCTTACACAAGATAGCTCTGATGTGCGAGTGCATTTTTTAAATGTTGGAAGTAAAACACACCAACAGTAGATGTACTGGTATCAATTTTTTATTCATTACAAACAAACACTTTTCAATGAGAAAACAGAAATCCACTTTGAGTTTAAAGGACTTCACCAAAAACAGAAGAACAGAAGAGATGATGACCGGTGGGGTGATAGAGTGAGAGCCCCTGCAGCGCCTCACCCATCCCCGCATACCACTTCCAGGATGTGCTGACTCCGGTGGGGGGAGCTTTCAACACCTGAAAAATATGGTAAGGATAGCTTTCAGCATCAAACATACTACATGTAAAACCCTGTAAAAGGTATTATGCCAATTGCAGTACATTTCTCTGGAATACGTGCACATTTCTAGCATGCATATTTTCACACTTACATGAATGTGCCAGTGAAGCATAGGAAATAGATGGGAAAGTGTTGTTGCTTCAGAGAAAAGGGGAACTTTATTAGCCAAGCACAACAATAAGTGTAAGTATTTTGCTTCAGGTCCTCCCACTTCTTTTTCACCCATGCAGGTGATAGCTGCCCCTCCACCTCCTTCACAAAGATCGTGAAAAGACATAAGATCAAGTACAACATTAACCAAAACATGAGCAAAGTAGAGTTGTGTGAACTTTCTGTTGCTGGACTGCCACATACTTTATCAAATTGCAGTGCCAAGGTGAAACAGTACACTCTTAGGGAAAAAAGGTGCCATCTAGAACATGAAAAGGTTATTCGGCTGTCCCCATAGGAGAAACCTTTGAAGAACCCTTTTTGGCTCCAGGTAGAACCCTTTTGGTTCCCAACCTGGTCTCAGAGTATTTCGCATTATTCTGTATGTAAATCTGAGTAAGTAGCTGAAAAGTTGCTAATTAGCTAAAATGCTAAAGTTCTCCATGATGGTATTCGAACTCGCAAACCTTTGGGTTGCTAGACATTTGCGTTATATGTTCACCCATCCACCCTGACCAACCATCCTACTTTAGTTTTTCATTAAGTAAGCATCTGTCTTATGTAACCATATGGTATGTAATTTATCATACTAAGTTGACCCCGGATATACATTAACTTTGAGACCAGGCTGTGGTTCCAGGTAGAACCTTTTTGGAATCTATATACCTGGAACAAAAAATGGTTCTACCTGGAACTAAATAGGGCTCTCCTATGGGGACAGCCGAATAACCGTTTTGGAACTCTTTTTTTCTAAGAGTGCCACGAGAGCAGCTTACCATTACTTTCACCATAACAGGTTATGTGCAATGAAACTAGCTAGCTAGGCTAATGTTAAATATGAAGTCGTTGCTCAACAGCAAGTAAACTTGTAACTAACATTACTGTTCTAAAGCTAACTTCTAATCCTACTAGCGAAAGGCACGGCAGGCTGCAAATCTGCTTTCAAAGATGTAGCTACAATGAAAAGGTCATGATCATTTTAAATAACAAAACCTACTTACATTTGAGAACCACCGCAGAGGCTTCGGTATTCGCAATCTTCCAAGTTGCTTTGTTGTTTACTTGAAGAGATCTAGCTATTAAAACTTGCTGCCCCATTCTTCCAATGCATTGTGGCTGTGAAATTCCCTAAAAGTATGCAACGAATCCTACTAAATGAAAAGCCAAAATGAGTATAACATCCTGGCATTTAAAACATATTCGATATTGGAAAATTCACATATTATAAAACTTAATTCTATCGCAAACTCAAACAGGCTACTATTTAGGATGTATTAGGGGCATTCGGACACAGCCAAAGAGATTTACCTTCATTATGGGCATCTCAACAACTCCCATGTCGCTCATCATTTATGCAGTGCACACACTTCAAGCTTTTGTTTTGCACACCCCACGTTTTGGGTTACAATTTTTTTTCTTTTAAATCGCATATATAAACTTTGACTTCAGGTTTAGAGTTACTTAACAATTATAATTTTTCACACCTTTTTGATTTCCGTGTACTTATATAATAAGCAATTGTATTATTATCTGATAGTAAAGACTAATTCAGAATCATTTGAGGACTCATAACTTTATCCAAATGAATTTAAAAAGGAAAATAGTGCCAATTTCAGTTAGGCTACAATTTTGCCATTTCATACCACTGATATTCTAATTAGATACTAATTCAACATTTCTGGCTATCATCACCTTTTTTCCAATTATCTCTTCGCATTGTAGCCTCCATAATTTGACAACTGGGCTATCATAGAAACTTGCTAATGAACTGCCTTGCTTATAGGAAGATAAAATACAACGTATTTTTTTACTTACCATTGTAGGAGCTGCATTCATATTGGCACACAAATGGACCTGACGTAGGTCCACACCTTTACCTGACATAAGTGACCTACAAAGTGGGCGGATTCGATTATAATTTGCCACGGGGCACCGGTCTATGGCCCATGACAGGAATGGACTAAAGTCAGTGTTTCCTCTGGAAAGTTTTGTAGCAGTGGGGGGAAAAGGTAGCGGAGTGACTTTTTAAAACAACATTCTACTCCAAAATAAATTAAAATAAAATTATCCTGACACTATCTAAAATATAATTTCCACCTCCAGAAATGAGCCCAATGAACATATTGGTAAAATTGTTTGTTAAAATTATTTTTAATATTGGACCATGCATAACCTATGCATGGTTCAAATGGTCAGGTATGCTATTAGCATTCAGGTGTGTGCCTGTGTGTGTGGGGGGGGCTCCTTTACCTAGGTTGGTAGAGACACAAGGGACCTCAAGAGTTAACCAACCCTGTGAGAGTGTTTTGTGCCTCATACTTTAACTGGTGCAGCATAGTGGCTATAAATAACGTATTTTATTTAACCAGGCAAGTCAGATAAGAACAAACTTTTGTTTACAATGACGCTCTACTCCGGTCAAACCCTAACCCAGACGATGCTGGGCCAATTGTGCGCCACCCTATGGGACTCCCAATCACGGACAGTTGTGATACAGCCTGGAATTGAACCAGGGTCTGTAGTGACACCTCTGGCACTTAGATGCAGTGCCTAAGAATGCTGCGCCACTCAGCAGTCCCAGTGTATGGTGAGCATTGTGAAAGTTTGAGTTTTGCAGGCCTAGCTGTTTTATAGTGTCGCCATGGCTTACATGTGCATTGGTGGGGAGCAGAACCACCCATATGTCTACATTGTATAGATTTATATCGATCGCTCTGATGGGCAGTGTCTGTGGCCCCCTCTTGCATAAGAGTTCCATGGTGGGTAGATACTCCATGGCACCAGAGGAGAAGTCTTTGGCAGGGGGTCGGTTCTCCATTTGGTCCAGAGAGGTTCCCACTCTGCAGAAGTAAAAGGTCCAGCTCTGGCAAAGGGACCCTCCAGTACTGTAATGAGTTAAAAGTGCATAGGTCTTTGCCATCATCAACTCCATCTTTGTGTGTGACCTTCCGAGCGAGATTAATTCACTCTCACACAGTCACAGAGTATCTGCACATGTGCATAGGTTTGCTTCACGCTGTTAGAGCGTAGTAGGTACTAGACCAAAACACCAGAGAAGTTTAGCCTCTCGCTTCAACCACTGAGGTATAATAAGAAATGGAGACTGCGTCCAAGATGTCCGATTGTTGTTTTCAAGATGATCTACTTACGTTCGCATTCGCCGATTCATGGACGGTCTATATGACATGCACACTAACACTCATTGTGCACAGGGAGCAGTGGCGACGTCATCACTTCATCCAAAAACACGACAGACATTGGATGAATATAAAATGTTAATGATGGGGGGGGAAATGGCCTCAGCGACAATTATTAGAATAATTAAATGGATGATTTGTGCATAAAGGGGATGATTAAAGTGTCTTATTAGGAATGTTCAAATTTGACTGCTCTATGTGGCCGTTGATGGTAATTGTCTTTGTGGGCCGTGTGTCAGATAAACTGCAGTACCGAAGCAAAACTGTCGGAGCAGTAGAAACTGTGCTTCTCGACAGGAACCCTGGCCCAGTAAATCACTGGAGCCGAGCTCCCTGCCATGCAGGATTTCTATTCCAGGCAGTGTCAGAGGAAGACCCTAAAAATTGTCAGACTCCAGCCACCCAAGTCATTGACTGTTCTCTCTGCTACTGCACGGCAAGCAGTACCGATACGCCAGTGGTGGAAAAAGCACCCAATTGTCATACTTGAGTAAAAGTAAAGATACTTGAGTCATTTTCTACGGTAAAAGTGACCATTTTTCTGTCCTGCTAAGCATTCAAAATGTAATGAGTACTTTTGGGTATCAGGGAAAATGTTAGGAGTAAAAAGTACATAATTGTCTTTAGGAATGTACTGAAGTAAAGTAAAAGTTGTCAAAATTATAAATAGTAAAGTACCGATAACCCCAAAAATACTTAAGTAGTACATTGAAGCATTTTTTACTTCAGTACTTTATACCACTGCGATGCACCATGTCTGGAACAAACAGGGCCCAGAAACAGCTTCTACCCCCCAAGCAATAAGACTGCTAAATAGTTAGTTAAATAGTTAACCAATAGCAACCCGGAATATTGGCATTGACCTTTTTGCACTAACTCTTGACTCATCACATACGCTAATGTTATTGTTTATTATCTATCCTGTTGCCTAGTCACTTTATCCCAACCTACAGTATATGTACATATCTACTACCTCAATTACCTCTTACCCCTGCACATCAACTTGGTACTAGTACCCCCTGCATATAGCCAAGTTATCGTTACTCATTGTGTATCAGAGAATGGCGCCGGAGAGGATGGCTGACTTTTTACGGGCTCCTAACCAACTATGATATTTTGTTACTTATTTTTAACATAATGTTGCTGCTACCATCTCTTATGACTGAAAATAACTTCTGGACATCAGAACAGCGATTACTCACCTTGAACTGGAAGAAGCTTTTTCCTTTAACGAGTTTGACGCAAATTATATACTGCTTTCTCGGGAACAGGCCCAAATCCCCATAATTTGCATGAAGAAAAGACGGAGAAAAAGGGAACGGAGGCTTTCTGAGAATTTGTAGACGAGCGAGTAAACCCCCACTGCCATCCGTTCTATTGGCCAAAATGAAATCATTGGAAAATAAAATCCATATGATCCATATGATCAAGATTATCCTACCAACAGGACATTAAAAACTATAATATCTTGTGTTTCACTGAGTCGTGGCTGAACAACGACACGGATAATTTAGAGCGGGATGTCCCATACACCGGCAAAACAGAGAATCTATGTCTGGTAAGACGAGGGGTGGGGGTGTGTGTCTATTTGTCAATAACAGTGACTCGCTCAATACAGAAGTGGTCAGATGACAAGGATGCTACGCTACAGGACTGTTTTGCTAGCACAGACTGGAATATGTTCCGGGATTCATCCAATGGCATTGAGGAGTATACTACCTCAGTCATCAGTTTCATCAATAAGTGCATCGACGACGTCGTCCCCACAGTGACTGTATGTACATATCCCAAACATAAGCCATGGATTACAGGCAACAACCGAATCGAGCTAAAGGCTAGAGCTGCTGCTTTCAAGGAGCAGGACACTAATCCGGATGCTTATAAGAAATCTTGTTATGCCCTCAGACGAACCATCAAACAAGCAAAGCGTCAATACAGGATTAAGATTGGATACTACTACATCGGCTCTGACGCTCGTCGGATGTGGCAGGGCTTGAAAACTATTATGGACTACAAAGGGAAACCCAGACGCGAGCTGGCCAGTGACGTGAGCCTACCAGACGAGCTACAGTGGTTTGTCCTTTAAAAGTTGCAGCATAGCTTGCATGGTGCCGCAGAATTCAATGGAACGTTATTTAAGTGTCAGCCATTGTAACCATTAAAGCTAGTTAGTGCTAATTTGACCACCAGAGGGCATCTTTGAGAAGCATTTGATAGCCTTCAATAGTGGCTGTACTAGAGATTTTAAAACCTTTTTTTGTAAGAGCATAGTATATGGGACTGATTTTAAGAAGTTTTGCTTAATTAATTTCATTAATATTATGGTGTTTCTATTCGAAGAAAGTGTTTCCGTTAGGATGGAATGGAAAATATGACGCTGTACAATGTGACGGTCGGGAGTAGGAGCATAACACTAAGAGCATAACATTTCCACACTCTAATTGTATAATTGTAGTCTAACCAATACTCAAACGGAGATTCAGTGAAAATAAAAATCGAATTGATTTATCAAGACCAGTCCCCATGCTTGTCTCAGAGCAGCGCGAAACAGTGCTAAAATAGTTACTACAACGGGTAGGCAATTGCTTCTAACTTCAATATGCTCTTCAAATAAATAAGACCTACACCACATTACTCAACACTTGTGAGTCTCATGTCAACTAAGGTAGGCCTACAGTATATCAATCGCAAATAATTACATATGGGTCTCCCAGGTGGCAGCCGGCATGGGTATTGAACCTGCATCTGTAGCAACACATTTTGCACTGCGAGGCAGCGTCTTAGACCACTGCACCAATCGGGAGGGCTATTATGATACTGTACATGGTGTCCAGGTCAGGATAACCAAAACATTTCTTTATTAAAGACTATCAGAAAGAATGTTGGTACTTATTTATTTTGATCCAAAGCCATGAATGAGTGAGTCACTCAGGTTTATGTAAGTGCCGGGCTATATGATTGTGCCATCAACTTGATAATATATAACAATATTTTGGAGTGTACTTCGTTTTCCAAAAAAACGAGAGTGATCGATTTTAATCTGAATAAAGACCAAACGAATATTTGTAAAGGCCAAAACATTTATTTCTGTTTTTAGAGGGAAAGAAATGCTGGGCCAATTGTGTACCGCCCTATGGGACTCCCAATCACGGTCAGATGTTACACATAATAATAATAATAATAATAATAATAATAATAATAATAATAATAATAATAATAATAATAATACTTTGTTGTATTATTTGTTTTATCTTTTCTGGTGGATTAATCTGAAATTGCAACCAATCACGGCCGGTTGTGATACAGCCAACCTAACTAAGAAATACATTTAACAATAGAATTATCCCCCTACCCTCCACCTAGGCAAGTCCACTGTCCAGCTACCTGCTAATAGCCATAATGGTGCTGTACAACGTGACAGTGTGTGGTTGAAAGAGTATTTTCCAGTAAGCAACAATATGTTTACCTTCATTAGACAACTTTGTTCCAATATTTCTGTAATTCAGGAATATTTATTCCAATAGTAATTCATTATGGATCCATAACTAAATAAACATCTGCATTTTGAAAGAGTATTTTATATATTTTTTTAAATAACCAAAGCATAGAGATGCTGATGAAGAAAGGCAGTACTGTACAGTAAATGCTTTTACATTTAGATAATAAAGTATTTAAAGCATTTTGAAGATATAAGCCAACTGCATTTGTTTATTAGGCTACTGTGCAGTCTGACAAGTAAACATAGCCTTCAGTAGATACTGTAGTAAACATGTGCCTCAAGTACTCATTAACTCTGTCTTTAATGCATTTTCGAACATCGGGTGAGAAATTGTTGCTAATTTGTAAATAAAGCTAGTTTGTTATTTAGAATGATTTATTTCTGTTTTTAGAGGGAGAGAAAACAGACCCGACAGTCATCTCATGGGTCTCCCAGTGTGTATAATTACATATGGGTCTCCCAGGTGGCAGCCGGCATGGGTATCAAACCTGCATCTGCAGCAACACATTTTGCACTGCGATACAGTGTCTTAGACCACTACGCCAATCAGGAGGGATATCATAATACTATACATGGTGTCCAGGTCAGGATAACCAAAACATTTCTTTATTAAAGGTCACTTAGAAATGTCCTTATTTTTTAAAGAAAAGCACATTTTTTGACCATTAAAATAACATAAAATTGATCAGAAATACAGTGTAGACATTGTTAATTTTGTAAATGACTATTGTAGCTGGAAACGCCAGATTTTTTATGGAATATCTACATAGGCGAACAGAGGCCCATTATCAGCAACCTTCACTCCTGTGTTCCAATGGCACGTTGTGTCCCAGATTTGCTGCACCTGTACTGACCTCATGGCTTGGTTTTTGCTCTGACGTCAACTGTGGCACCTTATTTATGTAAACAGTTGTGTGCCTTTCCAAATCATGTCCAATCAATTGAATTTACCACAGGTGGACTCCAATCAAACATCTCAAGGATGATAAATGAAAACAGAATACACCCGAGCTCAATTTCAAGTCTCATAGAAAAGGGTCTGAATACAAACCTGTTTTCGCTTGTCATTATGGGGTAATGTGTTTAGATTGATGAGGAACAAAAATCTATTTAATCCACTTTAGAATAAGGCTGTAATGTAACAAAACGTGGAAAAAGTCCATCTCTGAATACTTTCCGATTGCACTGTATGTTGTCCTTGTCTGTTTGTATACTTCTTGTATGTATACTGGTGTTCTCATCCTCAGACTGCCAGGTAAAAACCGTGTAGACTTCCAATAATTAACAGGTATCAATGCTTTGACTGAAAGTTACTGTAAATTGTACACACACCCGGTCTGTCCAATGAGAGGCTGTATCTGTCCTCTTTTCCCGCCCACCACTATCAAGAATCTTCTCCACCAACAGCGCCACATGTCGGTTGCTTGAGGAAGAGTAATTGAGATAGCCAGATAGGGTGTTCATTCCAATAGGTAGGGCAATCATAGTCAGTGAATCATTTAATGTATGTACTGGATCTCCCTTACATATGCTGTGTGTTAACTGGTGTATGATAAGGGTTCACCACTGATGTCTGTATCCTCTGTAACCAACTGTGACTCTCAGATGTACCTGGCTGTATGAAGACAGTAATTGACAAAAGGGGAGTTGTTGCATACTTTATAACATTGACCATCATTAGGCATAATGCTCCAACTTATTGCAGTGTATAACTTCAAACAGAGGGAATATGAGATTCATATTTAAGTGTTGTTAGGTTTTGTTAGGCCCGAGGCGCCTTCGAGGGCACTATCACTTTTATACAACAGGTAACCAACATATTCTAATAATGATTGACATATTTTCATAAAAAACATCATTTTGATTAATTTATTCATACTATAGTCCCGACACAAATCTAGTGTTGCTAGAGACGCGACCCAGTCGTTCAGTCTTTTTGTTCTGTATATATGGGCGTGACCCCATAAGATACAGAATGTGCCATTGCCATACTTACCGGCAACATTCTTATAACTGGCATAGAAAATGCGCTCACTCGTCAGGACACTGTTGTTCAGAGGATCTAGCCAACAACACAGCTACAGTAACACAATCACTTCAAACTGAAGCTGGAAAGATTGCAAATTAGCTGCGTTTCGTTTGACCTTTTTTCAACTGGCCTTTTTTTTGTATAGATCCATAAAAATAATGCCAGCTGATTCGTGATTTCAACTGGCTGAAAAACGCTGCCTGCTTGTCTGTCTCGTCACGTTCATTACTATGCGATAGCAGGAGATCAAATTTAAATATTGAAGCAATGCTGCAAATGTCGGAGAGACAGACAGCATGGTTTATACAAATCCCCAAAGTTGAAAAACGAAATATTAGTCTAAAAGAAATGTGAGAGAATGTCTAATAGAGTTTTTAATAGAGTTTATAAATTGCCTGGCTGGGCTGGTGAGGTGTATATAGAGGTGCATATAATACTTTTTTTTTTAAACATTGCTTTCACCTAATTTTAACATTCTGCCACAAAGGGCACATATTCTACTTAATAAAAAACTAGTTTTCCCGTCTCAAGGTCAAATTTAAAAAAATGACTAGTAAGTGTCAAATAAAGTAAACAATGGCTTCATCTTAAATCACCCTTTTGACAGAATGGAAGCTTGTGTGCAACTGGGAGTGGCAATTGAATGCAAGCTTCACAAACATGTATTTATTGTTAAATGATTTCTAGAATGTCGATCTATAGGTAACAAGGTTGACGTGTTATTCTCGATCCGCTCAGTTTTTCTCCACAAAACACCAGAAAATGAGAGTTCAGTTTACGTGACCTTAAAATGAGGGACAGACGTAGATGAATCACTAATCACATGAAATCAATTATAATCTTCAGAAATGACTGTCAAAGCAACACAATAACTAGATCTTTACAATTATTGTGAAAGCTTAGAGAAATGTTGGGGTTAAGTGGGTTAAAATCATTCTAGAAGTCACAGAGGGTGTACAGAGAGATTTAAGGAACATGAGTAAGTCTTTATTCATATAAGAAAAATCAGATTTATTGAATTCTCAATGTGGTCTATATTAAAGGGCACTTCATTTAAATATCAGTTTTTTTAAATGCAATATTGGTGCACAATTAATACTTAATATCAAAGGCACTTTTCATGGAATGACCCTAAAGACACTATTGAGTTAGGAAAATTAGACAATCCCTCTCAGTCAATGAAACGTTTTCTTTTTTTTAAAGAATTGTTTTTCTTTATTATGTGAGACAGTAACTAGATCCAGGGTGTAATGCTGAAACTCAATCTGTGTCCAATCATACAATATAGGTTAAAATAACCAACTCCAGCCACTTCAGCAAATTATTTTAAGTGATCATTTTTTTGTTTTACTATAAATAGCCAGAGTTGGTAACTGTATTTTACAAAATAAATACAATGGGAAGACGTAGAGGCGGGTCTCTGACACGCATGCAACTACATCAGGTCACCATGGAGATAGAAACGTCACTTTGCCTCTTTAACTGAAGACAAACAGTCCTGTGCTGACAGATGTAGTCACTTGAGTTCATAATAGGCATCTGTCTCAATCTCAAAAGGCTCAGGGGAGGAAGGAAGGTGATTTGGCAGCTCTGGCGATGAGACAATATAAAGAAGAAGAAACATGAAAGCAAACCTGTCCATTGACTTGTGTTTCTGTCATCTTACAATTTTTTTAATGCTCTTGGTGGTGGCCAATTGCGTTTTTTTTCCGGTTGTTGCTCTGTAATGTCATGACATGTCACGTCAGACTGTCGCAGCTCTCTCGTCGTTGCGACACTTCCGGTCTGTTCTTATGGACCACCTGGTAACCGTTGGCATACAGATGGTCAGGTTTCCTTGCCACAAAGAAAACACAGTCGTACAGGTACTTCAGCATGGACTGATCGTTCTCCGTGTAGGTGGTGGGGACAGACTCTCTCTCCACCTGCAGTGAAAGACAGGATGTTTTAGGCCCAAGGAGGATAGTTAAAACAACTGAAACTGAAAACAATGTTTATACTTTTCTTTTATTTACTGTAAACTGTAATAGTTGTTCATCTTATTCCTCCAATCTGTACACCTGTTTTATATAAAATTTCAAAAATTTAACACAAAAAAACAGCTTTACCTCCAAATGGAATCCATATTTTAAAATTGCTGCCCTGACGTCCTCGTAGCTTAGCTCGATGGAGAGCTCGTTGGCCATGTTCTCAAAGTGGTACAGCAGTGGGCCTATAGACAAGGGAGGAATCGCAGCTTTGGTAAAAGTATTCATACAGTAGTGGAGGCTCCTCAGAGGAGGAAGGGGTGGACCATCCTCAGTGAATTTCATAAAAATACAAATAGTGAAACAATAAAAAAAGTTATACTATTTAGATAAAGCTATTCTAAATATATTCACATTTTGCCAAATAATTGATTAAAACACACTGTTTTGCAATGAAGGTCTACAGTAGCATCAACAGCACTCTCTGGGGTAGCACCAAGGTGTAGCCAGAGGACAACTAGTTTCTGTCCTCCTCTGGGTACATTGACTTCAATAAAAAACCAAGGAGGCTCATGGTTCTCACCCCTTTCCATAGACTTACACAGTAATTATGACAACTTCCGGAGGACGTCCTCCAACCTATCAGAGCTCTTGCAGTATGAACTGACGTTGTCGACCTAATCAAAGGATCAGAGTATTAATCTAGTTCTGAAAAAATAAGCTACAGCTAGCTATCACTGCAGTGCATAAACTGTGGTGTGTAGTTGACTCAAAGAGAGAGAAAGACAATAGTTGAACAGTTTTGAACAAATGAATGTATTAAAAAATGAAGGAGACACAAGAGAGAGCTAGCTGTTTCGTTGTATTTTCACTTCAACTTACCTAGCTAACGAATGCAGCCAGTTAGTTTAGCCTACTCAAATACCCGCTTGCTGTACACTGTACTACAGTGTACTACATTTACATGATTATAGCGGGTGTGGCAAACCGTGGGGTGTTGGGTTGAGCGTGCAGAGATTAACACAGAGATAAGGAGGTTCTAGTCAGAAAACTCAACTTTACTAAGAAACAAAATAAACATAACTAAATAACACGCTCTGTCCTTCACAGGTTTTTCTCCGTGTCCGTCTCGCTCTCTCCCCTCGCGGCAAGCCACGGTGCTCCTTTTGTGGCCTGCACTGCTGGTTGGCACTCTCCCCTAATTACCTCTACTTGGAGCCATCAGCGGCGGGGTGCCTAGCCCGTGTACTCTCAGCAGAGGGAGCCAAAGTTGCGGCACGTACCTCCCTTCTATCACCAACCGGGGTAGACCTCCCGGGATACCACACGTGTTTATTAACAAGTTAGTTCTAGTAGCTAGCTATGTTGACTATGACATTAGTTAAAATGGTGACAAATACGTAGGCTTTGTGTAGCGGTTATGGTATGAAGGTTTGGGTTGGAAAGGTTTTTCTTGTCTGGTCACATACAGCTGTTGTATTGTGCACTGAAGTCCAAAAACAAAGGGAAAAGGTGAGAGGAGGACAGCACATAGATGCAAGAAGGAATTATACATGCTGTTTGTATACTGAACAAAAATATAAACGCAACATGCAACAATTTCAAAGATTTTACTGAGTTACAGTTCATATAAGGAAATCAGTCAATTAAATTAATTAATTAGGCTAATCTATGGATTTCACATGACTGGGCAGGGGCGCAGCCATGGGTGGGCATAGGCCCAGCCAATCAGAATGAGATTTTCCCCAAGAAAGAGCTTTTTACAGACAGAAATACTCCCGTAGGTGAAGAAGCCAGATGTGGAGGAATAGCGTGGTTATGTCCAACTGGTTGTTTGGCCTGTTGGACATACTGCCATATTCTCTAAAACAACATTGAAGGTTGCGTTTATATTTTTGTTTGAGTATATGTGGCTGCTATGAAAGTGAACTGTTTGCGTGTGATCAGGGGTGTATTCATTCAGCCAATTCTGTTGAAAAACATTTCTTAAACGGAATCAAATGGAACGAAACAGGGATAACATACCTGAATTTGTCCAATAGAAAGTAGAAA
This sequence comes from Oncorhynchus gorbuscha, assembly GCF_021184085.1. NCBI lineage: Eukaryota > Metazoa > Chordata > Actinopteri > Salmoniformes > Salmonidae > Oncorhynchus > Oncorhynchus gorbuscha. Next base: position 54,635,343 of record NC_060177.1, on the reverse strand, counting down.
GTATGCAAAGTCTAGTTTGCAACTGTTGGACTAACGATTACACCCTAGATCAGCTAGATGCAGTCAAGAGTGTGCAAGGCGGTATTAAATGTGTCACTGTCTGTCACCTTGATTACTCAAATGTTTCTGTCGACGTGTGCACCTATGCTGTAAACTTTCATTCGTAGGCTATGTTGTAGCAACCTCATGATGGGTATAGGGACAATTTATGGATATAGGAAGTATCATGTAGTAGTCTAAACCGATGTTACATTGAGCTGGGTGAATGTAATATTAATGACAGTCATCCAATAGAAATAAGGACATGCTCGCCGATCGCCACTGACATACAGTGTATCATACACTACCAGTAAGTTTAAACAGGAACTACACCAAAAAATGTGTAGAGAACCTCTATCACTGGTCAGGAAAGGAGCTCCGTTGAACAGCTCTGTCGCTCACCAAGATTGATCCACACGCCTCCAGGCTTCAGAATGTTCCAGATGGTCTCCACGTAGTCGATGACATTGTGCGCCGTGTCGATGAAGAAGCAGGTAGCCACGCAGTCCCAGGTGTCTGACAGGGAAGACCACAACGATACTCGTCTAACCAGTCTCACATTGTTGCTAAAATACCAACCAACACAGGTAATAAAACAATGATCTGTGTGTAGGACAGAGTGCTCACTTTCACCATTGACTGCTCAATATGTGGCCAATTCACATAACAACCTGTCACTCAACAGAGAGACGAGGCCTGTGTCTAAGAGCAGGAGTGCTGATCTAGGATCAGTTTAGTCTTTTAGAACATAATGAATAAGACAAGGTTGGACCTGATTCTAGATAAGCACTCCTACTCTGAGACGCTTTGTGAACACAGGCCCTGATCACTCATTGCTCTTGTTGATCTTCATACAGCCTGTGTGAAGCTCACCACTCACTAGGCTCTGTGTAGACCTCCTGGAAGTCCCCAGCCACCATGGAGAAGTCCGAGTTTGGAGGCAGGCTCTGGGGGTTGACGTCTGGGAAGCTGATTGGCCGCGTCTGGTCAGATGACCTCTTGTTGTTGCTGAACTGGTGGATCCAGGGGTACAGGGTCATGGAGTTGACCTTTTCACACCTCAGGTGGGACAGAACAGAGCCAAGGTAAGTTAAGCTGAACAACAGTGGTCCGAAGAGGATTGCTTTGGGATAATTTGATATGCTAGGCAATTGATTTGGCCCGTGTTTTCAGGCAGCTAAACACCAGACATTTCAACATTAAATGACACACATATGCAAGGGCTGAATTATTGCATCATACGCAAGGCTTGAGTTAGGGCCAGGGGTGAAAGTAAGGCGGTACGGTCCGGTACGGTGTCACGGCAAAACAAATAGTGCGGGTACGCCATATCGGTAAAACATGAGCCTTTCACAATAATTAAAACAAAATGTAAAGAAAAATAAAAGGTGTAGTAGCCTACAGTTATCATTGCTGTATGTTAGAGAAATGCAAAATGAGCGAATGGACCTGAAAACAGATGGCGACAGAGATGGCCGCCTCGCTTCGCGTTCCTAGGAAACTATGCAGTTTTTTGTTTTTTTTACGTGTTATTTCTTACATTAGTACCCCAGGTCATCTTAGGTTTCATTACATACAGTCGAGAAGAACTACTGAATATAAGATCAGCGTCAACTCACCATCAGTATGACCAAGAATATGTTTTTCGCGACGCGAATTCTGTGTTCTGCCTTTCAAACAGAACAGCGGAATGGATCCCATGCTGCGACCACAAAAAACGACTCCGAAAAAGAGGGAAACGAGGCGGTCTCCTGGTCAGACTCCGGAGTCGGGCACACCGTTCACCACTCCCTAGCATTCTTCTTGCCAATGTCCAGTCTCTTGACAACAAGGTTGATGGAATCCGAGCAAGGGTAGCATTCCAGAGGGACATCAGAGACTATAACGTTCTTTGCTTCACGGAAACATGGCTCACTGGAGAGACGCTATCCGATGCGGTGCAGCCAACGGGTTTCTCCACGCATCGCGCCGACAGAAACAGACATCTTTCTGTTAAGAAGAGGGGCGGGGGCGTATGCCTTATGGCTAACGAGACATGGTGTCATGTAAGAAACATACAGGAACTCAAATCCTTCTGTTCACCTGATTTAGAATTCCTCACAATCAAAAGTAGACCGCATTACCTACCAAGAGAATTCTCTTCGATTATAATCACAGCCGTATATATCCCCCCCCCCAAGCAGACACATCGATAGCTCTGAACGAACTTTATTTAACTCTTTGCAAACTGGAAACCATTTATCCGGAGGCTGCATTCATTGTTGCTGGGGATTTTAACAAGGCTAATCTGAAAACAAGACTCCCTAAATTTTATCAGCATATCGATTGCGCAACCAGGGGTGGAAAAACCTTGGATCATTGTTACTCTAACTTCCGCAACGCATATAAGGCCCTGCCCCGCCCCCCTTTTGGAAAAGCTGACCACGACTCCATTTTGTTGATCCCTGCCTACAGACAGAAACTAAAACAAGAGGCTCCCACGCAGAGGTCTGTCCAACGCTGGTCCGACCAAGCTGACTCCACACTCCAAGACTGCTTCCATCACGTGGACTGGGATATGTTTCGTATTGCGTCAGTTAACAATATTGACGAATACGCTGATCCGGTGTGCGAGTTCATTAAAACGTGCGTTGAAGAGATCGTTCCCATAGCAACGATTAAAAAACATTCCCTAACCAGAAACCAAGGATTGATGTCAGCATTCGCGTGAAACTGAAAGCGCGAACCACTGCTTTTAATCAGTGCAAGGTGTCTGGTAACATGACCGAATACAAACAGTGCAGCTATTCCCTCCGCAAGGCTATCAAACAAGCTAAGCGTCAGTACAGAGACAAAGTAGAATCTCAATTCAACGGCTCAGACACAAGAGGCATGTGGCAGGGTCTACAGTTAATCACGGACTACAGAACGAAATCCAGCCCCGTCACGGACCAGGATGTCTTGCTCCCAGGCAGACTAAATAACTTTTTTGCCCGCTTCGAGGACAATACAGTGCCACTGACACGGCCTGCAACGGAAACGTGCGGTCTCTCCTTCACTGCAGCCGAGGTGAGTAAGACATTTAAACGTGTTAACCCTCGCAAGGCTGCAGGCCCAGACGGCATCCCCAGCCGCGCCCTCAGAGCATGCGCAGACCAGCTGGCCGGTGTGTTTACGGACATATTCAATCAATCCCTATACCAGTCTGCTGTTCCCACATGCTTCAAGAGGGCCACCATTGTTCCTGTTCCCAAGAAAGCTAAGGTAACTGAGCTAAACGACTACCGCCCCGTAGCACTCACTTCCGTCATCATGAAGTGCTTTGAGAGACTAGTCAAGGACCATATCACCTCCACCCTACCTGACACCCTAGACCCACTCCAATTTGCTTACCGCCCAAATAGGTCCACAGACGATGCAATCTCAACCACACTGCACACACTGCCCTAACCCATCTGGACAAGAGGAATACCTATGTGAGAATGCTGTTCATCGACTACAGCTCGGCATTCAACACCATAGTACCCTCCAAGCTCGTCATCAAGCTCGAGACCCTGGGTCTCGACCCCGCCCTGTGCAACTGGGTACTGGACTTCCTGACGGGCCGCCCCCAGGTGGTGAGGGTAGGCAACAACATCTCCTCCCCGCTGATCCTCAACACTGGGGCCCCACAAGGGTGCGTTCTGAGCCCTCTCCTGTAATCCCTGTTCACCCACGACTGCGTGGCCACGCACGCCTCCAACTCAATCATCAAGTTTGCGGACGACACAACAGTGGTAGGCTTGATTACCAACAACGACGAGACGGCCTACACTGTAGGCCCTACAGGGAGGAGGTGAGGGCCCTCGGAGTGTGGTGTCAGGAAAATAACCTCACACTCAACGTCAACAAAACAAAGGAGATGATTGTGGACTTCAGGAAACAGCAGAGGGAACACCTCCCTATCCACATCGATGGAACAGTAGTGGAGAGGGTAGCAAGTTTTAAGTTCCTCGGCATACACATCACAGACACACTGAATTGGTCCACTCACACAGACAGCATCGTGAAGAAGGCGCAGCAGCGCCTTTTCAACCTCAGGAGGCTGAAGAAATTCGGCTTGTCACCAAAAGCACTCACAAACTTCTACAGATGCACAATCGAGAGCATCCTGGCAGGCTGTATCACCGCCTGGTACGGCAACTGCTCCGCCCTCAACCGTAAGGCTCTCCAGAGGGTAGTGAGGTCTGCACAACGCATCACCGGGGGCAAACTACCTGCCCTCCAGGACACCTACACCACCCGATGTTACAGGAAGGCCATAAAGATCATCAAGGACAACAACCACCCGAGCCACTGCCTGTTCACCCCGCTATTATCCAGAAGGCGAGGTCAGTGCAGGTGCATCAAAGCTGGGACCGAGAGACTGAAAAACAGCTTCTATCTCAATGCCATCAGACTGTTAAACAGCCACCACTAACATTGAGTGGCTGCTGCCAACACACTGACTCAACTCCAGCCACTTTAATAATGGGAATTGATGGGAAATAATGTAAATATATCACTAGCCACTTTAAACAATGCTACCTTATATAATGTTACTTACCCTACATTATTCATCTCATATGCATACGTAAATACTGTACTCTATATCATCGACTGCATCCTTATGTAATACATGTATCACTAGCCACTTTAACTATGCCACTTTGTTTACATACCCATCTCATATGTATATACTGTACTCGACACCATCTACTGTATCTTGCCTATGCTGCTTTGTACCATTACTCATTCACATATCCGTATGTACATATTCTTTATCCCCTTACACTGTGTATAAGACAGTAGCATTTCGCTACACTCGCATTAACATCTGCTAACCATGTGTATGTATGTGACAAATAAAATTTGATTTGATTTTGATTTGATAGGCCTATAGCCTACGCTCCGAAATACGATCTGGTTTGAGGAGAACACAAACATTTTGCTACGGCAGAGAGACGCGCACGGACAGCAGTGGAGGAATTCATTTTGGCCTAATGACGACCACCAAATGTCATTCCAGTGTTTTGGTGTCTTGTGTAACGGATGTCTCTTTCCATCCACCACTGTTCGGAGGCTGGAAAAATGTTGCGAGTGGATGAACGTGCACGGGAACCCTTTGAAGTGATTATTTGAAAATCAGATGAAAACATCATGACTGGTTGTATTGATGCCACAAGAAACGTTAAATTACAAATAATTCTGGCTTGTCCCACAGAAAAAGATAATTAAAGTAATAGAAATGTATTTGCAAATATAATTCTATGATTAGGCCCTATGGGTGGCCCACCTATTAGGCAGGATTTGGCAGCCGCCTAGAGCGGCAGTTTGATGAGGGCAGCATTTTCCGACTTAAACTGACCAAGATGCACCTCCAACAACACCTATCATTATTCTGCCCAAAAACAATAACTTCTCTCACCCAGTGGCATGCGGGATCTTTAGGTGAGCGTGATAAGCAGAGCCCACTTTGTCACAGGCAGGGGCGCAAAATATTTTGCTTATCCATGCATAGTGCGCCTCTCCAGGGTGCTGTTGGAGAGACTCTACGCTCCACCACGCTCCATCAAATTAATTTAACATAAATGATGTAGCCTACGGGGTAGAAAGAGTAGCAGCCTATGTGGTGTTTCTGTAGCCCGTGGACTGGAGACTAAATGTATTACAATGTCATGAGACAGACAACTTTTCAATCATTAACTTATTAATGAGGAGCGAGAGTGCAGGACAAAGTCAACTAAAAAGGCCAGCGGGCAAATATCACCTTTGGTGTGACTACGGCATACTCAAAACAGAGGTGGACAGCAAATGGTGCTGAAAGTAATTCATTTCAACAATTGTCTTCATTTTAATTCGACTTCACTAACAACAAGAGGGCTTTGTTGGAGGCTATTTCTTCCAATCCCCCCCATGTTGGCCTACATGTTTGACAGACACAATTATGCTATCCATAGATTTGCCAGTATAGCCAAAGCCTCCAACACTGTCACCGTGCACTCCTTAAATACCTTGGTGTCTGAGAAGGGCTTGGTGTGTTCGGTTTAAACCAGGGCTCAAAATGAGTGAGGGTATGCCATACCATTTGTTAAAGAAAAGGGCAAAAATTATATTATATTATTAAGTTTATATTTAGAAATAAATCAATGAAAAGTATACAGATAATAAAAAGTGTTCTATAACAGTGCTTAACTCTTATTAAATAATCTTAGGGAAAACCCCCCTTTTCTCAATTTTCGTCTAAATGACATACCAACATCTAACTGCCTGTAGCTCAGGACCTGATATGCATATTATTGGTACCATTTGAAAGGAAACACTTTGACGTTTGTGGAAATGTGAATTGAATTTAGGAGAATATATGACAATAGATCTGGTAGAAGAAAATAGAAAAGAAAAAAAAACAACCATTTATTTTACTACCACCATCTTTGAAATGCAACAGAAAGGTCCCACTTCCAGCCATCACTCGTTGTTATTCCGATGATCTCCACAAGATGGCAGCAGTGTATGTGCAAAGTTTCAGACGGGTAACTTGAAGTATGAGCAAACTACCATGACATTTAGTGTGAAGTCACCCAGGTACATTTGGGCAAATCGTGAAGGAGGCATTTGCATTCATATTACATTTTGGAGAAATGGGCCAAAATACCAGCAACAGTGTGTGAAAACCTTGTGAAGGTTTACAGAATAGTTTGACCTCTGTCATTGCCAACAAAGGGTATATAACAAAGTATTGAGATAAACTAATGTTATTGACCAAATACTTATTTTCCACCATAATTTGCAAATAAATTCATAAAAAATCCTACAATGTGATTTTCTGGATTTTTTTTCTCCCTAATTTTGTCTGTCATAGTTGAAGTGTACCTATGATGAAAATTACAGGCCTCTGTCATCTTTTTAAGTGGGAGATACTTTTTTGCCCCACTGTATATGTACATACTACCTCAATCAGCCTGACTAACTAGTGTCTGTATGTAGCCTCGCTACTGTATATAGCCTTTCTTTACCTACCTATTGTTCACCTAATACCTTTTTTGCACTATTGGTTAGAGCCTGTAAGTAAGCATTTCACCTGTTGTATTCAGCGCACGTGACAAATAAACTTTGATTTGATTTGATTTTGATTTGAAATCTGTATACTTGTACTTTGATTTAGCTTTTTCCAGTATTAGTAGCCATATTATAGTTCAACATTTGCAAAACAACCAGTTTTCATAACTGAATATTCTTATATTTTTTGTCCAAAATGAAATGGCATGCTGTCGTACAAGGTTAGTAGCTACATTTTATAACAGATACACGGATACTCCCTTAAAGCCCAGCTTATGGGCTATCTAGCTAGCTTTGTTTGACCCCCGATTGGTGCTTATTTGACAAAGTTAGAGTTGTTCAAGTGAAGACCGAAACGCGTCATCAGTGTGCCATGAAGGCATCGCTCTCTGACCAAATATGGTGTCCTATAGGATATACGACACCCCTAATGATATAGTGAAGTCTCGTTACGTTCTAGGATCTGACTGCGACTTGACTGGTTGAAACAACGTTTAGGGTGAGATTTTCACAGATTCCTGTCTTTGCAAATTGAACGAGTGGAAATACAAAATCAATTTTTTATTTTATTTATTTAACTAGGCAAGTCAGTTAAGAACAAATTCTTATTTTCAATGACGGCCTAGGAACAGTGGGTTAACTGCCTGTTCAAAGGCAGAACAACAGATTTTGTACCTTGTCAGCTCGGGGGTTTGAACTTGCAACCTTCCGGTTACTAGACCAACGCTCTAACCACTAGGCTACCCTGCCGATTGTGAGTGCTATGTGTACCTTTTTAGGATATGAAAAAGGTATGAAAAAAGGGACCCTTTGGATGATAAATCAGAGCAAGATTTCAGAATGTAAGTACACATTTCACATTCAGAGGTGAATTTATCAAACCTATCGTGGTGAAAAGTGTTTTGTTGTTAGAAGCTCTCCTTAAACAATAGCATGGCATTGTTTCGCAGAAATAGCTACTGTAAATTGGACAGTGCAGTTATATTGACAAGAATTTAAGCTTTCAGCCGATATAAGACACTTATATGTACCGACATTTGTTGTTTCTCTAAAATCTGCGATGGTGACACAAGGCACTGCATGATGTACAACTGTCCCGTTGACGGGACACAGATAGCTAAGAAGTTGGGTTTAACATATTCTCTTTTCAGAAAATTAAAAGTTAAATTACTAGAGACATAATAGGCCGCAGCTGAGCTTCAGAATGTCAACAGTTGAAGCTTACATTACTCTGTGTTGGTTGAGCGTCTGTCTGGGTGGAAAGGTAACTTTTGAAAGTGCCATATTTAGATTAATAAGGATGTCTAATGTTTAATTATTTGCAAACAGCAACCGTTTCGTTGCAAACATTCTCTGGTTTGACATTGGAGAAATACACCTATTTCGCTGTCCATTCTTCCCTGAAACTTCTATTTTCATTATCTACTTTTCTTTTGAGGCTTTTTCAGAGCAACATTTTCTCTTGATTGCAAACTGTTTTTCCCCAATCAACGCACAAAGAAAGATAAAAACTAATTTAATAGAGACATTGGTGATTTTATCAGTTTGAAAATATGATATGTTATTGACATTGAACTGACTATATAGCCTATTAACCCAGTGCTTCTCAATTCATTTTTGTTACGCCCCCCCACTAGGAAGAAGTAAACATTTCGCGCCCCCCAACTCTCCGCCGCGACTGTAAATTTATCATTTGTCTATACAATTGTTATAAGTTGCATAACATTGTATCCATTGTATTTGATACTGAAAAATCCAAATGAAATATAATCAATAAATAATACATTCAAATTGATCAGCAACATTAACTCAGGAGCACAATATATACACTTTGACCTATAAAACAAAAATGAATAAAACAATGTGCTGATTTAAAAAAAAAAAATCAAAATGAGAAAGTCAGGATTAATGGCTACAACGAGCACGTTTTGCAGAGCACAGCTTTTTGAAGCGGAGTTTGAAGCATGATACTGCAACTCTCAGCTCCTGCTCAATGTGTAGCTGGGACCTGTACTTGGTCTTCAGTGCAGCAACAGCAGAGAAGCCAGTCTCACAAAGATAAGATGTTGCAAAAGGAAGAAGAATGCCCATGGCCCTCTGCCCTAAGAGTGGATACTGCCTCTCTACACTCAGCCAGAATTCACTCAGTGTCTGTGATGTGAACCTCAGTCTCAATGTGGAGTCAGACGTCATATCAATGAACTGGTCCTCCTCTGCAGAGCTGAAACTAGTTGGAGTTGGTGCATTGAAAGGATCTCTCACCCAGTCATATTGGGAACTGTTTTCAGGGAAGTACTTTTATTTTTGCAGTACTTGTGTCATCCAGCATGACAGAGACCATGTCTAATGCTGCAGGCAGTATCAGCTCCTCTGCTATGGAGTGGGGTTTGTTGCACTGAGCAATTTGGTGCGCCACCTTATATGATGCTAACAGTGCTGGTTTACTGAAGAGGCGTTCACAAAGCGGGACGATTGTTGGCAATATTCTGCACGTTTTCGCTGAAAAAACTCAAGCGGCTTATCAGCGTGATTGGGGTGTAATGTCCTTAAGTGATGCCTTAATTTATTTGGCTTCATGCTGTCCGCTGCCAACATTTTTAGACACAGTAAACATACCGGTCATTCCTCATCCCCCACCGTAGTCACAGTGAAGCCAAGCGCTACATACGCTTCGTCTTAGCTTTCGGGAGACTTACGTTTGTCTCATTATCTCCGTCTCTCTCCACCTTTCTTTTCATCCCTGTTAAATATTTTTGCATGGTGTCTCTTAAGGGTTTGTTATCTGCACTTCATATCTCCTGCTCTGTGCTCTTGTTCGGTGCAAAGAAAAGCGCGCCCCACTATTTGAGAAGGACTGTATAACCAGATGTGTTATGAATAGGCCTATGAATTGGGCTGCATTTATGTTCTGTTCTTATGGTTAACTCACCTTATGGTTCTGATTTTAAAAAATTGGCGGAGGCAATTTTTTGTCTTCCCTAGGGCGGCAGAACATCCAGGGCCGGGCCTGTTACACCCATACATTTTTGAGGTGCACACATAGGAGGTCCCGTAATGAGAAGAAATTAAATCTACTTGCACCCTTGGTTAGGGCTGAGGGTGAGTGTTACCTGTTGAGGACGAAGTTTGAGGAGAAGAGCATGAAGAAGCTCCATTCGTTGCCTTGGCAGGCATAACCCAGACGAGCAATTTCCCATGCCAGGCGACCAAGCCCTGCCCCCGGAACCAGCACGCTCACCTTGGACACATCACTACAGAAACAACCACGCCATCACTGACAGAATACATACGTAATTCAAAATACTAAATCACACAACTGAGTTAGAATTCAAGACTGTGTGTGTGTGTGTGTGTGTGTGTGTGTGTGTGTGTGTGTGTGTGTGTGTGTGTGTGTGTGTGTGTGTGTGTGTGTGTGTGTGTGTGTGTGTGTGTGTGTGTGTGTGTGTGTGTGTGTGTGTGTGTGTGTTCACCACTTGTTGCTGGGAAAGAGTCTCTGGATCTCTTGGATGAGGGGCAGGTAGCAGGAGTCTCTCTCAGCCTGGCCGGCCTCGCTCCAGTCACGCACAAACTGCTTAATGGTGGACTTGAGCTTGTCCATGTCGAACGTGGAAGACGTACCCACCTTCCTCAGGTCATCCTGGACAGAAAACAGATTCACTTCAACTCCTCAAACGTCATCCAATGGTGAAAGGATCATGGAAGCAAATGAATCTTCTAATATAATTTACACTACTACAAGATCTACTGAAATGTGTGCCGGTGTGGTATAGTAGAATAGAAAAACATATGCAGCTCCTCCTACTACTACTGTATTTTTCTTGCACAAAACCACCTAGATGCAGCCTATTCAGCACAGTGTCAAAGCTAGCAAGTAAGACCCTCCCTACTCTGATTGGTTATCCTGCATTTGCATCACTGACCATTTTGCATAGTGTTGGAATTCTCAACTTTGGTAGCGAGTTCTCTAGTTGCCAGTGGTTAAATTGCTAAATGACTCGTGTCTCCTCTTTCCATGAAAAATAACTGATTTCCAGTAGTTTGAGGGATACAAGTAGTGCCTGGTGTGACTGCGAGAAAGCATGAGTGTCACCTTTTCTGACCGTTTAGCTCACCTCTTCACCATACTCCATGTTCTCAAACATGTGGATACAGTTGAGCACGATAGCCTGCAGCACCTCCTGGTTGTGGTCCACACTGCGGCGGATACGGGCCAGGTTGGGCAAGACCCCGGGCAGCAGCAGCTGGTGATGCTCCGGAAGACTCTGGAACTGACGCTCTGCTCGATTCACCCGCTCTTGAACATTTATCCTGAGATTAAGGGGAGGTGAATTAGACAAGGAAAAAGGGAAGGGTGGTGCCATGGTGAAAAGGAGGAAGAGAAGATGGAGGTCCAGAAACACAGAGATTCACAAAACCTTTTTATTCCCTTTTTTCTAAGCAGCTTCCATCATGGTGAACATGGTTGTATAGACTAGGCATAATCATGTATTACCTTCTTGTTTGTAAGTAACAAGATTAACTGTATTGAAATGTAAATGTTTGTCGGCCTGGACTTTATAGCTCTTTCTGGTTTTTTTGCATCTTCTTTTAGTTATATTAGTTATTTTCTAGAGCTAGCTGCACTTCCTGTGCTGCTGTTATCTAGCTACTAGCTAAATAGCGGTGGTATGGGACAATGTAGTTATCCAAAACGGTATAAATCCTGATATAAATACACAATATATCTTAGCTAGCTAGCTATGCAACATAATTAGGGTTGTCACTAGTTACCACAAAGTAAAAATTGACTATTGTAAAAATGGGGTCTTAACTTAAGGGTTACCCATAAGGTCAGCAGGAAGGTTAAGGTTAGGTTTAAAATCAGATTTGGTCCAATGCACCAATGCAGCTGTTGCGAGTTCAAATCGCATTACGGACAATGTTAGCTAATTTGCTACTTTTCAATTACTTACTACATTTTTATCTACTTTTCAACTACTTAGCATGTTATCTAACCCTTACCCTAATGCTAACCTTAACCCTTTTAGCTAACCCTTACCCTAACCATAGCCCTTTAAACTAACTCCTAAACTTAACCTTAATCTTTGTGAGCTAGCTAACTCACCTAGCTAGAATTAGTAACATATCATACGTTTTCCCAAATTGTAACATATCGTACGTTTTGCAAATTCGTTACATATTGTACGTTTTGCAAATTCATAACATATAACAGGAATTGTAAATCGTAACATATCATACGAAATGGTTGACGGACATCCAGCAATTATCACATACCATACGAAACAACACATATCATACTAAATTGAGTGTCTTAGATTTACGTAGAGAATCATACAAAATGTGCTGAGACCAGGTTGCCTAAAAAGGCAGAATTTTCAGGACTTTTCTAACAGCTCTAAAGGTCATTATCATAATTTTCGCAATATTATTCTAACCAGTATTATTGACTGCACTGGGCCTTTAAGAGGAGAAATTGTAGAAATAGGCGGGGTTTAGGCATGACTTTGGGGCTGTGAGAACTAGTCAAGACCCCAAAATCAGTCATCCCTCTTCTAAAATCTTCGGACAAAACGTTACTCCATCAACATAACACACACATCACAACTGCACAATTTAAACACCCTCGATCCCCCTTCCATGAGTCATTTAACGTTACTTCGTGTTTCTATTCTTGATTTATTATTTATTATTATTGTTGCATTGTCGAGAAGGAACCTGCACCGTTAGACGGTGTATCCCGTACATACGACTAATAAAAACTTGAACTAACGATAGCCAGACCGTCTGGGTCAAATTACTTTATGGGTAAGCTAGCTACCAAATACTACTGCTGTTTTGAAACAGTCCGTACCTGTAGTATCTAAACGCATCGATCACTTTCCAAAAGTGTTGCCTTTCGAGCCTTGTCTCCTCTTCTGGTGTACATTTACTCCTTTCTCGGTAAAAATATGCTTCTTCTTGCTCTCCATCATTAACCTGGTCCACCGTTCCTTCCGCCATGTCTGAATGTTGTACTCAGACCCATCCAATCGAAAAATGGAGTGAGCCAGGAAAAGTAATAGACCTTTCATCTGGTTGGCAAGTTAACTATGGCAGTGAGCTAACTATTAGCTACCACTGCTGTATATTTTGTTCAGAAAATGATTTTACCTGTGTATGTGTGTCTGGTTTATTACAAGTTGCAACAGGAAGAAAGCTCCAGCACCAGAGAAAATGTATAACTGAAATCAGACAGCACCATATGTGTAAACACCAACCTGAAAGGCTTGTAAGGAAGTCAAAACAGAATCAGTAAGGCCCATACCTGCGAACATAAGCAAACATTGACATTTCATTCTTAATAGTCTAAGCCGTTGAGGTGGGGGGCTCTAAGCTTACATATGGAATTATTTTAAGAAGGTCATATAATGGATCATAAAGCTATTTGATTTTGAATTTTAGGACCCCTTTAGTTATCAAAAATTATTTAAAAAATATATATTTGATAAAATATTGAGTTTGGCCTTTACTACTATAGCCCATAGAGACGCATTGAATAACACATTCATAAATGTCAATAAAGACTGTCAAAAAATAAATCATAAGGAATATGATTTTGAAGTGTCTATCCTATATCTAGGAGATATAAGAAAGCTCAGGAAGTTATTATTTTTATTTTACACATTTAACCCCTTATTTTTGTTGCCACAAAACTACCTCCATAGTTCCATTAATTTGTATGTGTTACCTTTTGACGAGTCCCTTGACACTTGTGGGGGTCGTAGAGAAAAACTTGTTTGTTTTTAGTCTTTTATGCCAAACCATTCGGATGCTACCAGGGGAGGCGGCTGAGAGGAGGACGGCTCATAAGGGCTGGAATAGAGTCAATTGAATTTTATCAAACACATTGAAACCACGTCTTGGATGTGTTTGATACCATTCCATTGACTCCATTCCAGTCCTTATTATGAGCCGTCCTCCCCTCAGCAGCCTCTACTGGATGCTACAGACTTCTTCGTGCATGTGAATACCGATTATCGGGATAGCACTCACTTCTGTCATCATGAAGTGCTTTGAGATTCTAGTTAAGGATCATATCATATCATCTCTACCCTACCTGACACCCTAAACACACTTAAATGTACATACCGCCCCAATAGATCCACAGATGATGCAATCGCCATCGCACTGCCCTATCCCATCTGGACAAAAGGAATACCTATGTAAGAATGCTGTTTATTGATTATAGCTCAGCCTTCAACACCATAGTACCCTCCAAGCTCATCATTAAGGTCGGAGCCCTGGGTCTGAACCCCGCACGGTGCAACTGGGTCCTGGACTTCCTGACGGGCCGCTCCCAGGTTGTGAAGGTAGGAAACAACACCTCTGCCGGGCATTGGGATGACAACCCAACTCGGGATGAGGAGGACTTTTAGCGGGTGGAATAGTGGTGACCAATTGGAGGTTTACATAGTAGCAATGCAAATATCATGGTACAGCTATATAGACTGTCAATCATCATGTTACTGTTTAATGGTACATTTACAAACATATATTTTGATAAATAGAACTGAAATGTGTCTCATTATGGTAAGTGGTGAAATAAGTATAGCCAGTTATAATTGTAATGGCTTAGCAGAAAATAAGAAAAGACTATCAGTATTTACCCAGCTAAAAGAGTAGGAATATAATATCTATTGTTTACAGGAAACTCATTCAACAATTTTAGATGACGTTTTGTGGGAAAAGGACTGAGTGGGCGAAATATATTTCTCCCATAGGCAAAGAAATTCAAAAGGGGTGGTGATATTAATTAACAGTAATTTTGATCCAAATGTGCAAATTGTCCAAACAGATCATCAAGGTAGATGGATTATTTTAAATATGTTATTGGGCAATAAACAGACATGGCTTATTAACCTATATGGTCCAAATAATGATGATCCAAGCTTCTTTGAAAATATATATAAGAATTCTACAAGCAACACTACACTCTTATTATTTGGTGGGGATTTTAATACGGTTTTAAATACCTCTATGGACCGGAAAGGAAATCACACTACAAACTATCACCCTAGGACACTTAAGGAAATCATGAATGTCATGGATATATTGGAATTAGTGGATATATGGAGGCTTAAATACCCTGACCTAGTGAGATATACATGGCGGAGGCTTAAACAAGCTAGTCGTCTTGATTACTTTCTTATGTTGGTCTTGTAACAAAATGTTGTGTGCTAATATTGCGTTGATGCATCCTTGACTATAGGGTACTAGCTACTACTAAGGTTACACAACATTTCCCGCATATGACAAAATCCCACGTTTTTGTTTCTGTTTCGCACACACCCATGGGCTTTTATGGGAAAAAAATATGGTTGAGGTCCTTACAACATGTACGTTTATTATACGTCGCACACAAGTGATGTAGGCTATTATCGTCATCATTATTGTCATCACTTCCAGGTGGCACACAGCAGATGTGGTTGACTTCAACTGTATAGTGTACTTTAACAATGGGTTCGATCCCCCCTCGCATCAGTATCTTTTGTTGAGGAAAAAACGATTCACTGCCGGTCCTTGATGCTCGATTCAAAAGGCATGTGACGAAGTAAAGTATTCTAAAAGTGTGGTAAGCACAGTTGTGGAAAAAATAACCTAATTGTCATACTTGAGTAAAAGTAAAGATACCTTAATAAGTCAAAGTCGCCCAGTAAAATACTACTTGAGTAAAAGTCTGAAAGTATTTGGTTTAAAAAATACTTAAGTACATTAAGGATCTCATCTCATTTATTCACATTGTATATAGACTTATTTTTCTACTGTATTATTGACTGTTTGTTTTGTTTATTCCATGTGTAACTCTGTGTTGTTGTACATGTATGTGTGGAATTGCTATGCTTTATCTTTCCTGGTTGCAGTTGCAAATGAGAACTTGTTCTCAACTAGCCTACCTGGTTAAATAAATAAAAATATATATTTTAAAGTATTGAAGTAAATGTAATTGCTAAAATACACTAAAGAATCAAAAGTAAAAGTATAAATAATTTCAAATACCTTAAACTAAGCAGACCAGATGGCACGTTTTTTAAATTTATTATTATTTATGGATAGCCAGGGGAACACTCCAACACTCAGACATTATTTACAAGCGAAGGATTTGTGTTTAGTGAGTCCGCAAGATCAGAGGTAGTAGGGATAACCAGGGATGTTCTCTTGATAAGTGCATGAATTGGCCAACTTTCCTGTCCTGCTAAGCATCCAAAAGGTAACAAGTACTTTTGGGTGTCGTGGAAAATGTATGAAGTAAAACGTTCATTATTTTCTTTGTGAAGTAAAAGTTGTCAAATAAATAAAGAGTAAAGTTCAGTATAGATACCCCCAAAAACGAATTTACTAGTACTTTAAAGTATTTTTACTTAAGTACTTAACACCATTGGTTAAGCCTACATGTAAGTGTAGTCTATATAAGAATATAGCCTACACGAATGTCTCCTCGCCAGGAAAGGGTGTAAATGAATCACTCTCAGGCTTTCACCTCACCGGCCTGAAAGCCGAGGCTACATATGGAATATGACCACGGTGGTTAATGGGGTTCATCATGAATTGAGGTGTACCATACTGTCACGAACCGGCTCAAAGCCCGTAACAAAGGGAGACAACGTGGAGATAAGGAGTAGCAAAATCTATATTTATTAAAGAAGTAACTAAGTATAATATACAATGGTGTGTGTAATCAGTAATCAGTAGTGTAAGTGAGTGTTTTGCATGCATGAATGTGATAATGCAGGGTGATGAAAGGTGCCAAAGCAAACAAACAAACGGCCACCAAGAACCACAACACAATCTACAACGGGTGTCTGCATGGAGAGAGTCTACTCCATGAATGTGGAAGAGGTCTATTTATCCTGGGAGACACCTGGCCCAGGTGTTTCCCATGTAGCTGACGACCCTCTCAACTCCGCCCACCGTCATCCTAATAAGGAAACAAGAACAAAGACAGAATACGGCAGACAGAGTGGGAGGGTCGTCACATTCCCCCCCATAAAACCGGGGACCAACAAGGACCCCGGAACAACATACCAGCCTCCCAAATTGACACAGGCCTTTCGCGTCCCAAATTGACACAGGCCTCCCGCGTCCCAAATTGACACAGGCCTCCCGCGTCCCAAATTGACACAGGCCTCCCGCGTCCCAAATTGACACAGGCCTCCCGCGTCCCAAATTGACACAGGCCTCCCGCGTCCCAAATTGACACAGGCCTCCCGCGTCCCAAATTGACACAGGCCTCCCGCGTCCCAAATTGATGAGGGTTTACGTGTTCACACTTACAATTTGCCCCAGCCAACCTCCTCCCCAGACCTCAGCAACCTTCGCACAGGAAGCAACATTTAAGAGGAAAGAAAACAAGACCAGGAGGGAGCAGACAGGACAGAGATTTCACGTGCCCTACTCGTCAGTGGCACCTGCCAATAGCCTTTTAACAGGTCAAATTTGCTCACAAACTTAGCTGCACCGACTTGATCAACACAGTCCTCCATCCGAGGAAGAGGAAATGAATCTGGCTTTGTGACACTGTTTACCTTACGGTAGTCCGTACAAAAACGGTTTGTTCCATCCGGTTTACTGACCAAGATACAGGGAGAAGCCCAACTGGAGAAAGAAGGCTCTGCTATCTTACTCTCCAGCATGTACTTGACCTCAGCATCCAGACAACGTAGTTTCTCTGAAGAAACTCTATAGAACCGCTGACGAATGGGGTCAGCACCTCCAATGTCAATATCATGTTCTATTAAGTTTGTACGTGTAGGTGTATCAGAAAATAAACCTGGAAATCTCTGAATCAGACCAACCATCTCTTTCCGCTCATCAACAGGTAGGTGAGTGAGAAGACTGTCTAAAATATCCAGTGTTTCTGAATTTTTCAATCTACCCTGCAATATACAATCGTCAGGACCAGGAACATCTTCCTCCTCATGCACAGATCTAGCACGACAAGAACCCAAGGAAACAACGGTATCAGCCAAAAGAACAGGTTTACCGTCCTCTGTAGAATCCCACTGTTCAGTCTCAGAGGAACGTGCATAATAGGGTTTTAACAGATTTACATGGCACAGCTGGTGTGCTTTCCTCCGTTCTGGAGTGGCAACTAGATAATTTTGCTCAGTGTACTGGCGCACCACTGTATATGGACCTTGAAACTTGGCTTGAAAAGGAGAACCAACAATTGGCAGCAGAGCAAGAACCTGGTCACCTGGACTAAAGTGACGAGGCTCAGTTCGGCGATCAAATATGCCCTTCATCCTATCCTGTGAAGATGATAACTTCTCTTTAGCCATTTCACCAGCGGCATACAGCCGTCGCCGGAAATCACACACATACGAACACAGGGACTGAGGAGGCTCGGGAGACTTCCAGTCATCCTGGAGAACAGATAAAGTCCACGCACCCTATGTCCAAACACAAGGTCATTTGGACTGAAACCTGTGCTCTCCTGTGAAACTTCCCTAGCGGCTAACAGTAACCAAGGCAACCCCTCCTCCCAATCCTTATCCATCTCAGTACAATAAGCTCTCAACAAAGACTTAAGTGTTTGATGGAAACGTTCCAGTGCTCCTTGACTTTGCGCGTGATAGGCGCTAGACACATTGTGTTTAATATGAAGCTGTTGAAGAACCTGACCAAACAGATTAGAGGTAAAATTAGATCCTTGATCACTCTGAATGACCTTAGGGATTCCAAACAATGAGAGAAACTGAGTCAAAGCTTTTAACACCGATTTAGTCGTGATAGATCGGAGAGGATAGGCAGCAGGAAACCTAGTGGTCTGACACATCACAGTGAACAGGTAACTGCTACCCTTTTAGAATGAGGCAGAGGACCCACACAGTCAATAATTAGATACTCAAAAGGTTGGCTGAGTACAGGAATAGGAAACAATGGTACTGGTTTAATAGCTTGATTAGGCTTACCAGTTAATTGACAGGTGTGACAAGTTTTGATAAAATCAGAAACATCCCTCTTTAATCTAGGCCAAAAGAAATGTCTTAATATGCGATTGTAGGTTTTCCTCACCCCCATATGTCCAGCAACGTCACTGTGAGAAGTTTCCAACACCAACTCACGAAGCTTAACTGGTACAACAACCTGACTAATTGCCTCCCCCAGAAAAACACTATCATGAGACACCCACTTTCTCATCAGGACATCCTCTTGGAGAAAATAGCCATGGGCGACATCTCCCAACTGTTCTATAGGCACAATTTGATCACGCAACTCTTCCAACGTGGGGTCATCCCGTTGAGCATTGATTAGATCTGAGCGGGTTACAGATAACGGGATAACAGGGAAAACAGTGACATACTTTGTATTATTATCATTAGTCGGCGCAGTGACTAGTTCGCCACGGCTCATAGAACGTGTCACTGCACACGCAGAGAACACCTCTGGGAAACTCTGTACACTCTCATCAGGAATCCCAACAAATGACGGCTTAGTGGAAACCACTAGAGATGGAAACACAACTGGCCATACCCGCTCACCTGCTAAGTTATTCCCAAGGATAACGTCGATACCCTCAATAGGCAATGAAGGACGCACCCCCACAACAACTTCACCCTTCACCAGCCCACAATCCAACATCAGTTTATGCAATGGAACTGACAGAGTGTTCAAACCTATTCCCCTAATTAGAACACTATTCCCGAATCAGTCTCAGCAGAAAAGGGTAACACAGACTCCAACACAAATGATTCAGAGGCACCTGTGTCTCTCAGGATCTTCACTGGCACTAGGTCTTTACTTCCTAACATAGACACAAAACCTTCTGTAATGAAAGGTAAATAGTCTGGATCAATATGGACTTTCACATTCTCCTGGGCCTGAGGAAATGAGTCAAGAATGAACTGATGTGGAACAGGTGCAGCTAACGCAGCAGGCTTAGATTTAGCGTAAGCACCCTTTGACCTGAGAAGTGGACATTCGTTTTCCAATGACCTGAACCTTGACAGTAGTGACACTCCTGCCCAAAGTCAGCCTTACCATGGGAGTCAGGTTCAACCCTAGTTGAATAGAACTCTGCCCGAGAATCAAAGTATCTTGGTGAGCGAAGCCCAAATCTATCCGAACACCCCCACTCTTTCCGAATACGGGGTTTTGCAAAGACACTTTTGTGAGTCAACACATACTCGTCCGCCAAAACCGCAGCTTCAGCAACACTCTTTACTTTCTGTTCATTAATATAAGTGGCAATACGATCAGGAATTGTGTCCTTAAATTGCTCTAACATAATCAGATCACACAGCCCTTGGAAAGTCACAACTGCAGAGGCAGAACACCAGCGATTAAACTGTAAAGATAACTGTCGCGCAAACTCAACATGAGTCTGGTTATCGTCCCTTTTAAAGTTCTAAATCGTTGGCGGTAAGCCTCAGGGACCAATTCATAAATCTGTAACACAGCTGTTTTAACTTTATCATAACTGGCACTGTCGTGTACACTAAGAGCTGAATATGCTTCCTGCGCTTTACCAGTCAGCACACACTGCAACATTAAAGTGCGGTCAGAATCAGGCCAACTCCTAGCGTCAGCAACCCGCTCAAACAACGAAAAGAATGTCTCGGGGTCCCTTTCATTAAACCGAGGCAATAACCGCAAGTTCCCAACAATATCAAATGTCTCTGGGGCACGACCAAAAGCGGAACTACCCCTAGGTAAATCTGGGTGACCTTCCCAAAACAAACTCTCCCCTGAGATCTTTCCTTCCCTAACCAACTCTATACGTTCTTGTTGCAACTTGATTTTAGCACGCTCCATATCTTGTTTAAATGCCAATTCCTTTTCATATTTCACACGATCATGCTCTAGCTTCTCACGATCATGCTCTAGCTTCTCACGATCATGCTCTAGCTGTAACAAAAGCAGTTCTTTCTGCTGTTCAAAAAGAAGGCTACTAGGACTAACCGATGGAATGGCCATTGTAACGTTATGGGGAGACAACAAATCCTCAGCAGAGGCTGGCCCGGTGGTAACTTCAAGAATACCACTCTCCATCAGATTGGCTTTCAATATCAACCTAATAGAATTCTTTAGACGTTTATCACTAATCTCAACCTTGTAGTGTTCCGCGACCTTCAACAGCTGTTCTTTAGTACCTAAATCTAACAATTCCTCTGATGGAGAGCGAATGAACTTATCTACATAAGACGCCATAATCACACAAAAAACAATTCTCGCTCTTCCCTTCTGCTGAGCACACCAGAACACAACCCGAGAATTGACAATCACCCTGAGCACCACAGAAGAGAGATGAGATATGGAGCTTCCCCAAAACCTACAATAACTCAACCCTAGTCTTCGTGCAGATTTGCGGTGGGAATTTACGCACTGTAGCCCGCTGGCAAGGAAATAGAACTCCCCAGCATGCTGGCAAATTCCACCAAGCCACGGATGTGCCCCCGAGACAACTGCTCAGTCCACAGACACCACACAAAAATAACAAACATTAACCATGCCCAACATATTCCAAAAAATGAAACACGTCGCTAAACCTATCAGGGGAAAAAGGCTATAGCTCCGGGTAGCAAGTTCCACTACCCTACCCAAATCTCCCACCGAGGTACACAGCAGATTACTCACTTCAGACTGACGTCCCAACAGAAAGTAGAACAAGAGTTCAGGCTAGGCAGGGCCTGGAAACTAACCATTATACTCTCTCCAACGCAGCACATAAACCAAACAACAAAGGCAACCAATACTAGGCCGATCACACTCAAACACTATTCAAACCAAACACGTACCTCCACGGTCTCCCAAACCAATAGTTCAAAGATCCCGGATGAGCCCCCACTTGTCACGAACCGGCTCAAAGCCCGTAACAAAGGGAGACAACGTGGAGATAAGGAGTAGCAAAATCTATATTTATTAAAGAAGTAACTAAGTATAATATACAATGGTGTGTGTAATCAGTAATCAGTAGTGTAAGTGAGTGTTTTGCATGCATGAATGTGATAATGCAGGGTGATGAAAGGTGCCAAAGCAAACAAACAAACGGCCACCAAGAACCACAACACAATCTACAACGGGTGTCTGCATGGAGAGAGTCTACTCCATGAATGTGGAAGAGGTCTATTTATCCTGGGAGACACCTGGCCCAGGTGTTTCCCATGTAGCTGACGACCCTCTCAACTCCGCCCACCGTCATCCTAATAAGGAAACAAGAACAAAGACAGAATACGGCAGACAGAGTGGGAGGGTCGTCACAATACAAAGTCCCATATGCATTAGTAGGTTATAACATAAGCATGACACTATCTGATATGAATGAATGTAGGTTACAGCTGCAGTACGTTGATTGGAGTTCCTATAGTAATCAGAGTGTTAGATGACTTTGTCAAATAGAAGTAATTCCTCATCTGCTACTTCTACAGCCAAGTCCCTTCCTCCATTAAGACTGTCGTTTCAAGTCTTCTGGACTCACGCTAAAACTTCTTAAGAAGAAAACTGCAATACTGCCATCTGTAGGATGATAACCAGAGCGCAACCTATAATCACTGTACACTGTACACTTTGTAATTCTCATCCTGAATCAAATAACTCAGCAGATGATTATAAAAATCCATATAAAATGTTGTAGGTGTACACGTACATGTAATATAGCCTATGCAATATGATTATTAGGCAATAGCAGTGTGTTTGTATACAAAAGGCTGTGAAGTATTTGTAGTTAATCATATCAGTAATGTTAGTTCATATCAGAGCCCTAGCTCTGCCCACCCGGGAAGTGGAGCAGAGCATTCTGGGTGATCACCAGCTCAGAGAAGATGATCAGCTCAGAGTAGTCAAGTGAGAGAAAGTTCCACCCATTCTTGTGTTTTCACCAGTTAGCTTTCGTTGTGTTAGCCAAGGCCAGTGTGGGTCCTTGTTGATATAACACACACACACACTTTGGTTGAAGCAAGTTGCCGGACCACTAAGTGCCTTTGCCCATCCATACTACATACGCTGTGCGGTGCTGATCCGTGCCTGTGTATATTCAACGTTATTAAACCACCTCAACTGGAATCCTACCTGTCTGTCATCTGTGCCCTTACCAGCACAATGGAGCGAACACATGAAGTAAAACCTAAAGAATATACAGTCCAAGTCCTCACTTTCAGCCTTGCACCACAAACTGTAAGAGGTAGCTCTTGATTTAATTCATTCTTAATTTCCAAGCTGTAGGCTACGTCCCTTTTCATCACACTGACACAGTACTTGTGAGATTCGAACCCTTGCCACAATCTGTGACAATTACATGGACTAGGCACTTTAGAGAGCTATTTGAACAGTCAGTCAAATACACGTGAAAGTTGCCTGGATGATCAGAATGTGCTGTTGGACTCAGGTATGTTCAGGAGGCTTCCATGAACAAGTGTTGGAACACGCCCAACTATGTCAACGATTTAAATTTGCTGATGCAGAACTTGTTCCAGTATATAATCACCGACACCTGTTGAGGTTAGCATAGGGCTAACATTTGCCATTTTAATCTGAGGGGACCAGCTTCAATTTAGTGTTCTGTCACGTGCAAGTAAATTAACGATTTTAATTGGCTGATACACATTTTGAGCCGGAGAAACGGTTTCAATTTAAATGGTTGCTTATGTCCGCAAGTATGGCCCCCCAGTACTCACAGAATGTCTTCAAAACAATACAACAGTACCTCCAGTCTGGTGTCAATCACTATCAACAGATATGAGAATAATTCAGAACATTCAGCATCAAGTCTAGTGACCATCAACTGCACCTCAAGTGTCACAAATAGAGTAATTATGTGTATTACAAAAACTCCAAATATGCTAAACATTGTGTTGATCACTTAGCTAAATATGAACTTTGGTCATCTTAAATGTCCCCATTACAGTAAAGATAAAAAGGAAAGACTGGCAGCAAATGGTGATATGCATTTAGTAGTTGTAAAAATATCCACCAAAGTGAATACAGAGGATTTACACGCTTGTTAGTTATAGCTTCCCAGGCTAGATTGAGCCAGAGAAGTTTGGATGGGTTATGTAACAGCAGCACAGGCGAAGCATGCGCTTACGCTTCAATTTGCGATTATAGACCACAGCTTTTATAGAGCACATGTTTTCTACAACACTGGTTTTACAAAGCACTGGTTTTATTTGTTGGCTGGGTTGATGATCTTGCCCATGAAGAGAATACTCTTGGTCTCCTGGTCCATCACAATGACCATGAACGGACGGTTGAACTTCAACACAGGGGTGCTTCGGAAGGAGAGGGGCATGATGACCACACCTGTAGCAGCTGCTGCAGTCGCTCCAGCCTCATCCACATCCAAGGAGGCCTGGTGCGCCACCTGAAAGCAACCACACAATGCAGTCTGATGTACAGTAGATAGGCCTAGTTCACATGGTTCACATACAATATGTTCTAGGGCAGTGATTCTCTTGGGACCCACAGAGAGCTTTCAGAGGCTCCCTGAAAAAGCGAATGAATTGAAAATTAACGGCAATATTGAGGCCAAAATGTATCATATTTCATGGAAGAAATGATTGACAGGCATTAAAACATTGAGAGTGAAAATGTTCCATACCTCTGAAACAGCCACCTTCAGATCCTCTGATATTCCACTGAAGTCAGCTCCATTACTGAATATGTCCGGCATTCCCATTCCACTCAGGACGTCCTTGAGGGAGTATGTTGTGGTGACAGACATCTTGGGAACATGCACCTGGTATTCCCTAAAGACAAAATTGGACAGGAACAAGATTTTACTTGCAATGCTTGTGATATGTGGTTGTTTCACCCACCCAACATTCATTAGTTCTATGAGAGTGATGCGTCCTGATTGAGACAGGTCATACCTGGCCTTCATCCACCTGTGCCACTTGGTGATGTGGTTCTGACCTATGGCCTCCTCCAGACTGGCGAGTCCCTTCTCTGGTAGCGCCAGCATCATTGACACTGACTCGTTGTAGTGGAGCTGCAGGATACTGGTGGAGATCTCCTGGTCGTAGTAGACGGAGAACCTCTTCTTCACGCTCATCATCTGGACCGGAACAGTGGTGTTGTCATCTACATGGAATGTGTCCTCCTTTGTGTCTTTAGAGTCAAATGGAATCTCCCATTTTCCTTGAGAATGAGAAAATCGTCAAATATTATGATGATGATTAAAGGTTACCAGACTAAAAGCGGTAAATCTAAGGCAAAAGAAATCTAATCTGAGGGAGACCTGGCAAGATTCAGCAGGAAATACAGCCAAAAAGTACAGTGGCATCATTAATACCAACACCCAGAGACAAAAATACATATTGGCAGAGTTAGAAGGAATTATATATGTCCACAAGGCCTGCATCAATCAAATACGTGAACTCCATTACATTTTTTGCTTATTGTTTTTTTTTTTATCTTATAGTTTGCAAAATCCTCTTACCTTTGAAGTATATGTAGCTGAGGAGATACATGACAGTGGTTGGGTCCAGATCTTTGACTAACTTGTCTATCTTGCCTCGAGTCTTTTCCCCCACGTATTTATTGATCGTGTCGATGGCCTCGGCCGTGTTGGTGAAGTCGACAGTGAAACCCTCGGAGAGGTAGAAGCGCTTCATGTCCTTGAGGAACTCAGGGTGTGGTTTGAAGGTGTTGTGCAGGAAAAGTGCACTTCCTATGGACAGGTCCACTCCGTTCTTCTGATTGAGCTGTGTGAGTATGGTCTGGAAGGCCTGGTCCACCTGTTCTTGTGTCAGTAGGCTGCTGTTGAAGCCCAGACCAGTGAAGAGCTGCTGGTGGGTCTGACCCCTGGCCCCCACGGACAGAGCAGCCAGGGCCAGGGACACACTCAGTGGGGAGAAGAACACATTTTTGCCCTGGTTGTCAGGCTGAACCACCAGCTGCTTGTACAGGCTGAAGGCAAACCCCCCGTTACCTTGTATCACTGGTTTGGTGCCATTGTCACCGGGCTCAGGGTGATGATGCCCGTGGTTGTGGTCTCGCCTGTGCCCGTGGTCGTGATCGTGGTTGTTATCGCGCCCGTGATCATGATCCTGGTCAAGCCCCTGGCCCTGGTGGTGGTCACCTCCATGACCTTTGACCTCTCCTGGGCAGAGCACTGCCATGACGATCCACAAACACAAGACTGTCCTCATCTTGGTAACTATCACAAAGTTCAAAAACATAGCATTATTCAATCAATTTTGTTTCGATTACACAATAGTCACCACATTTAAAGGTAGATTCAGCGATATGACAGAGGCACTAAAAAATGTGTAAGAAAGGTGTAATAACCAGTGGGTGGTAAATGACTGTTTAGAAATACATGATAGTTCAATTACCAGAGAAAAATTATACTTCCAAACAGATCACATCAAAATATTTCTTGAAGCATAAGCTTCACAGACACCACACATTATTAACAGTCACACTATTACATCACTCTGTACCCATGAGGTGGACAAGTAAACATGGCAGGGTCTAGAACATTCCAGTGGAGACAAAGTCTTCATTGAATCAAAGAACACTGTATATCTCAAACCTGCCATTGAACTAAACTGTGTTTTTATCTTCCCATATCAGTAATCAAATTCTGTTATGTTTTTATTCTGAGGTCTCCAGCACTGGTCCAACAGAGACTAGCTTTTCAAAGTCTTATCATTTCATGTTTCCTGGAAAATATTTGTCTTGTTTTTATTCATTTTGGAAATCAGACATTTTTACTCCTAGTCAAGGTAAATAATACCTTTAGTTTATCAATTAGTGGGCCTCAAACCAGACAAATCCAGTGAACCATTTTTGGAGATAACCATTACAGTGCTATAGAGCCAGTAAAAGTCTTGCAGTGTAGAGATAGATAGCAGGACAGTACTCACCCCTATAGACAGCAGCTATGGGCTCTTTGTACAAAAATCTGTCTATATACTGAGGATCGGGTGGTGTCCTTCATTTGGGATTGTCAGTGGTTGAACTTTGACATGTTTGTTTGGTACTGTCATGCCCCCATATTTGAACAGTGTAATGATTGCCTGCATAGAAGGAGTGCTGACCACAACATTGTTCATTTAGAATTGTCACAGGACACAAAAACTTGAAAAACATTTATATTGTAAACTACAGATATTGGACATCATCAATAATTAGTTGGATGATAACACATTATTCCGAGATGGCATAGCAGTTCAGACGTCTTTTGTCCTCGTCTTGTCGTGTCCTGTATATTTAAATATATATTTACAACTTTTTTCACATACATTTTATTTTTCATCAACTCATCTTCAAAACACTCTCAAAACACTCTCAAAACACTCTCAAAACACTCTCCTGCAACCCGCCTCACCAATTTATATTTATGAATAAGCATTGTTTACCTCAAATCTGCAATCCTCCAAGAAGCTAGCCAGAAACTCCAAGAAGCTAGCCAGAAACTCCAAGAAGCTAGCCAGAAGCTAGCTAGCCAGAAACTCCAAGAAGCTAGCCAGAAACTCCAAGAAGCTAGCCAGAAGCTAATCAGAAGCTAGCCAGAAACTCCAAGAAGCTAATCAGAAGCTAGCCAGAAACTCCAAGAAGCTAGCCAGAAGCTAATCAGAAGCTAGTTCAGAAGCTAGTTAGCTTCTTTACTGGCAAATCGTTAGTATTCAGCTAACCTCGGTTTGTGGTCATCAGCTATCCTTTAGCTCGAAAATCTATCGCCAGTTTTGTACGGCGCAGCGCGGCTCGGAACGGAACATACCGGACCAATTTTTCTCTCCATGTCCCTGGATTTCAACTGCTCTCTGGACATTCATACCCGGATCTCACAGC
Source organism: Oncorhynchus gorbuscha (assembly GCF_021184085.1). Lineage (NCBI taxonomy): Eukaryota > Metazoa > Chordata > Actinopteri > Salmoniformes > Salmonidae > Oncorhynchus > Oncorhynchus gorbuscha. The sequence continues at coordinate 54,607,473 of NC_060177.1, read as the reverse complement.
AAGCTAGCTGCTATCCGTGTGACTATCTGCTTTCGTCGATTCCGGAGCAAACATAAATTACTCCGGAGCTAGCCAGCTCCGTCAATCACTCCTTGGCTGCAGTCACCTATCCGGACCCGTTTTACTGCCTACGCTGAGCCCCACCGGGCCTTCACAACTGGACTGCCGACGTTATCTACCCGAAGGAGATCCGGCTGGCTCCTCCGTCGCGACGTTACCTGAACGCCCATCTGCGGCCTGCTAACCGTTAGCTGTCTTACCGGCTGCTCTCAGAATAGACAATCGGATAATTTATTTATTTTTATTATTATTATTATGTTTCTTCTTGGGCCTCTATAAATATATCTATTGTTTTTATTTTTATTTTATTTTTTATTTTGTTGTGTGATTTGGACTAATTCCCTCTACCACACGGAACCCCACTAATCTACTGACGGAACGCAAGAGGTGGCTAACAACAGACCCCCTTCCTATGCTAGCTTGCTACCGATGTCCTGGCTAGCTGTCTAAATCGCCTTGACCCCGAAACCAACCACTCCACTCTCTGGACTCTTTTGATCACTCGACTAAGGATGCCTCTCCTTAATGTCAATATGTCTTGTCCATTGCTGTTCTGGTTAGTGTTTATTGGCTTATTTCACTGAAGAGCCTCTAGTCCTGCTCACTATACCTTATCCAACTTATTAGTTCCACCACCCACACATGCAATGACATCTCCTGGTTTCAATGATGTTTCTAGAGACAATATCTCTCTCTTCATCACTCAATACCTAGGTTTACCTCCACTGTATTCACATCCTACCATACCTTTGTCTGTACATTATACCTTGGTGCTATTTTATCGCCCCCAGAAACCTCCTTTTACTCTCTGTTCCAGACGTTCAAGACCACCAAATCTTATTGCTTTCAGCCACACCCTTATTCTACTCCTCCTATGTTCCTCTGGCGATGTAGAGGTGAATCCAGGCCCTGCAGTGCCTAGCTCCACTCCTATTCCCCAGGCGCTCTCTTTTGACGACTTCTGTAACCGTAATAGCCTTGGTTTCATGCATGTTAACATTAGAAGCCTCCTCCCTAAGTTTGTTCTATTCACTGCTTTAGCACACTCTGCCAACCCGGATGTTCTAGCTGTGTCTGAATCCTGGCTTAGGAAGACCACCAAAAATTCAGAAATTTTAATTCCAAACTACAACATTTTCAGACAAGATAGAACTGCCAAAGGAGCGGTGTTGCAATCTACTGCAAAGATAGCCTGCAGAGTTCTGTCCTACTATCCAGGTCTGTACCCAAACAATTTGAACTTCTACTTTTAAAAATCCACCTCTCTAAAAACAAGTCTCTCACCGTTGCCGCCTGTGTTGATAAAAGGATATGTAGAAGGGAAAGCCGGTTAAGGATCGATTCAGACAAGGTGGTAGATTGTACGACAAGCGACAGATTTATTCAGAGTGAGAATATCTGGTACACGTATATACGGCTCTCCCATTCGCTCTCACAGAACAGCAGGAAAAAGAGAAAGAGTGAACCGTTACAATACAATTTATACAAAACAGAAAGTAGGTTGATCCTGGGAGATCGGATCTTTTGATTGGTTCAGCTGGGCCGTCCGTCTGTAGTCTTCCGCCATTGGCTCAGCTGGGCCGTCCGTCTGTAGTCTTCCGCCATTGGCTCAGCTGGGCCGTCCGTCTGTAGTCTTCCGCCATTGGCTCAGCTGGGCCGTCCGTCACTCTCGAATCCCGCCGTCACATCCGTTCAGCTAAAGGGGACTGTGTGTGTGCTGGATGGGGGTGTGTGTGCGTGAGTTATCCTGTAGGGGGCCCCACATCCTTTACTGTGAGTTGTAGCCATGCATTTAGCAGTAGGCTGATCACTTGCATAAGAGAATAGCAATTCTTTACAAAACCCTCTCTTCACGTCTCACCAGAGACGTGACACAACCTAACTAGATCCAGACACAAAGAGAAACTTCTCCCTAATGGACTAAGAAATAAGGCACGATATTAAACAGAAATAGACATATGTATATTACCATCATATTCTCCATTCAATCCCACTATGTACTAAGTTGGCTACCAGCCACCTAGGAACTTACAACCCTCATTCAACAGAGCGGAGAACATCTCAAAATAAAAGTAAAATGATTGTCCACATGCCAACTTTTTCCAGCGGGAAAACGCTGTGATTCCCTCTCTTCACATCTCTAAGAGATATGATATAGTCCAGAGACATTACTCCAAGCAAAACGAAAACATAATCCAAAAAGGAAAAATATCCTATGCTAGGTAAGTCTATACGGAAATGGCCCACAAAGAAAAATAATTTCCCCCTCTTCCCATCCCAGATGGGAAGACATACAATGGAGAAGCTTAATCAATATAAGCAACTGGATCCCCCTCCTAAAATGGCTGCAAACTGAAAGATGGGTCTCATGCTCCATACCATTATCTCGCACCTGGCTCCTGTTATCTAACAAAAAGACCGCTTGTTCTCGCAACCCACACTCTGAATGTGCCCTCCCTTCTGTATTTTCCAGCATGAGAAAGTTCCATGGCCCTGATACTTTTAACAATGTTTCAAATCAGCTAGGTAGCATAACACATACATACCTCCACACAAGGCAACAGCAGATAATATTCAATCTTATATATGGTAATGGCTATAATGTAAAATAATCCCATGGGTGTGAACACAAATTCAGCAATGAATCATATAACAGTTACAAAGTTTAAACTACCTTCATGTCAAAAGAGAACAGCTCATTCAAAAACTGAACAAAAGAAAATAGTGTGAAATCTAAGTCCCCTTTTGACACCCGCTAGGGTGTCACTCACTATCCTTTATTTCAGTAGTCATAGCATTTCATGAAAATAATAAAAAGTGTATTATTAATAAGAAGTGATATATGCCTTTGTTGTATGCTTTTGTTTCCCCCTTTTGTCACCCGCAAGGGTGTCACTTATCAAAAGCAGGATAAAACTTTATTGTTATTGACATGTAAGATGTAGGATAAAACTTTGGTCATGGAAAACAGAGTAAAGAATTATTAGAAACCATCTGGTCCTCTCAGCTAATCCTATCCTGTACCAGGTGGGCTCCTTGCCACCCAGGGGCTCCAAACCTTCACAACAGCATATCATGTGTCATCCTCAGTCAGTCCCATCCTCCCTGAATCCTTCATCACATCTGTAACAGACTTCTTAAAACACAGTATGATGCAAGCAGCATATCAATAACAAATAATACAATAATTAGGGTCAGAAATCCAGTAACCATCATACCAGTGTACTTACCAAACCAGGCCAAGAGAACAGACTCCTCCACCCCCCGTGGACCTCATCTTAGCAGATAGTGTATCAAGCCCGCCTTAGATATATCACCATCTGGACTGGTATTATTATGAATATACGTGCAACATTGTTTACCGAACATCTTGCAGACGTCCCCTGACTGGCAAGAAGCATATCCAAGGCAAGTGTATTCTGTCTGGAAACCCCAAATGTGGCCTCAAGCTGTTCAGACATACCAGTGAGTGCATCACGGAGAGTAATTCACCAAACGCTGTTGATTATAGTAGATATAATTAATCCATGCAGTCTGTCTAGCATCCACCATGGCTGGACCCATACTAGGTAGTAAGTGCCAGAGTCCATCATTCCTACCCAAGGCCTGAAACTCATGAGGAACCCCCACTGGCACTCCCAACAGGTTAGTGTATGTCAACTACATCCTCTGTCCATGGAGCACTACGTCTATGTCTCCCATGGGATGGAATGTTCTCAGGTCCCCTGGATACAGAACTCAGCAGCTGTTCAGCAGTAACATCAACAATGGTCAGTGGAATTATCAAACTGGTCAGACCACACGTACCTTGCCATTCTCCTCTAAGAATGGATCTCAGCACTCTTTTGGCTCCACACATCATCCACAAGTGGAATTAATGGTTATGTTACTGCTGCAATCAGCTCCAGGCAATCTCCCATAATCAATGCCATTACCTGTACCCGTGATGCAACTGTAATTGCCCCCATATGCCCCAACACCAAATGGGTGTGTAGCCAGAACAGGTCTAGCATGACTACAAATAATGCAGTCCTTTATTGTCAGGGATTTAGCTGTGTACCTCATATAAGACAGCCACAAATTGTCCCTACCATCAAAACCAGTCCCAGTTCCTAATTGATCAATAGCCGAATAGTCTCTAACATTAATTATCTGAATGGTATTTTTAACACAGTGGTGGTAGAGGAGTGTGTCCGATTACCTCTGGTCTTGGCAGTACCTTAATAGAAAACACACCCATCATGTCTGTCCTCGTCCTTTGTAGTCCGAGGGTGTGAGTGCCTGCATCATAGAGCTTAATATTTTTGATGGTTAGTAGGATTTCATCACCTTTACAAAGTTCAACATTGCTCCCAGGTTTCCCCATATCATGGAAAACCTATCACCCTTGTGGGACCCTTTTTGCTATAAGGATACCCTCTTCTCCAATCCTAGAACAGTCCGAAGTCGGTTATCATGTAATCTCTACTCTAACTTCCTGTCTACCCAGATCTAGGGATCTCTTATGTTCATTTTGGAACAAAATACACATCACTTAGCCAGAGCCAGACACATCCTCACTCCTATGGACAAAAACAGGGGTGATAGGACAGGTAGGGTTACTTCATTCGGGAGTTAGCCCCGGAATTCTGTTAATTCCAGTTCTTCTCCCGAACTCTGTTTATTGTCCGACAGTGAAAAAGTGTCTTACCCTTCCGCCGTGCGATATGAATCTGGGCAGCTCTTTCAGCTAGCTGTCACCAGGGGTCTTCTATGGTCCCCAAGCCTCTGGGACTGGATTGAGTGACTTCACCTGTAGTTCACCTGTAATGCATAAAATCCTGGACATACAGGCTTGGTTAACAAACAATTTCTCATATGTTTTATCTGATTACATCTTTAACTTCTATGCCCAATTGTTAGCTTACATTTTTATTTTATTTTTTATTATTAGTTTCTTATCCAATAGTCCCCATTTTATTTTTTATTATTAGTTTCTTATCCAATAGTCCCCAAGCCTCTTTCATACCGATATTAGTCCCCGACTGAATATCAAACGTATTTCATGCACACGATTTGAGTCTCACAAATCTTCATTTACGCCAGTAAAAACTTCAATTTACACCAGACACACACAGATCTTCATTCTCCCCAGCAAGCAGACCAGTAGGAGATGCAATAGCCCCACCTTCTGTCCATTCTCTGTACAGCTTCTCACCCAGTCTCCTCTACTCTTTGCCCTCTCTGCCTTTATTTAAATCTAGAGTGGACTTCGGCGTTCTCTACACCTTTTCCATTTCCAACGATATTGCATGTACACTACAATACTGCCAACAACCAATGTCTTTACTGAAACCCAAGTGATACCCTTTCCCTACGGCTAAATCGATCTCAAGTCCGAGTAATCAATTTAAATATCCGTCATTCACACTTGGCCCTGCCTAATACATCACGTTCGCATCATATGACTTTCTATTCGCACTTTGGCGATCACACATTGCTCACCACTCATACATGTAGTCCCAGACTATCCATTCAAGCTTTGGTGGCCACCCGTTACCCATCATTCATACACGTGGTAAGTGATCTCTGTTACCACCTACCAACCAGGCATACTAGTACATCCCATACACAATGCACCATTAAGTATGGTTGATCAATAATAAAATTGCAGTTGCCAATGGAGATATTACTTTCTCAACTATTTTCCAATCTCACACATCATAATAGTTTAAATTTAGTAACTTACATCAAACAGGTGTCTCACAAAACTAAATTTGTATAACTCCAATGTGCAGAACTTTAGTTTTCCACAACAGGTGTCTGCTTACCCTTTTTTAGTTGACCGGTCAGGATTTGTGAGACACACCGTCCAACGACAGTACTGGCCAATCGGCTGGCACACCAATGTCCAGCGATATCTTTTTACCAGACCACGTCAGGGTCACCGTTTGTCATGTATTGTATGTTTTAGTAATTATACATGTAGAGGGATTTGGCGCCATCTCCTGGTGGTAGCTCGTCTGTTCATCTGCCCCTCGTGGGGGAGTGGCAACCCCATCATTTCAGGATATTTTTTTTTAGTTGTGCTTTCTGCGCTTCTTCTATGGCCCAAGTTCCTATCTTTAGTTCCTCTTCTGCTCTCTCTCTCTGTTTGGTCCCTTGGTTCCTCAATAAATGGGCCTTGTTTCTTCCTATTTCCTTGTCTCTAGCTTCCTGCAACGTCTCCCTTAACCCACATTCCATTGTTTTCAACTGGACCCCGGTTGGCCGTCCCCCTCCTAGGTAATCCTGCTTGCGTCCATCTTAACTTTACTCCCTCCCAGACTTTCTTTATATCCTTCCACTGTCTCTTTCCCCCTGATCTATATTCTATTTTTTTATCTAGGAACTCATTAAACTTCAGCTTTGGAGTATTGGGGGTCGCCATTGTGAATTTTAAATCGTAATTCAATTTGAATTCAATCGGAAATTAATCGTAACTTAATCGGAAATTTTACCAGACTACTTGAATATAATTAGAATATGCTTAGCCCGTCGTTAGTTAATAACAACGATGTATTCGAGGAGACACTATTGCTCACACTCTGCCTTTTCCTTGAATATTCAGTTCGAGAAAAACGATTGGGTTGGTATAGCTTTTGTGGAGCGCGCAACCAAGGGATCTATTCGACTATATAGTCACAATATTAATTATTATATTCAGATCTTATTTCAATTATACATCAGTCATTTTGTTCCTGATTATACATTTTACACAGAAGTTATAGATACATACAACATGGAAGTTTACATACAACATGGAAGTTTCGGATTATCCAATAACCCTTCTTGAGTTCTCTCTCTCTCTCAAACCATCAACAATCTTGATGGAGACGATTACAACCACATTACATTTTATATGAACAGTTACAAATACACGTGTTCTCTCTAAACATTATCAGCCTATCTTTTGGACTACTTATCAGACTGGACTTCGACCGAGTCGCGGGACAAAGTTGCCAATCTTTTCCCCTATCGGCGCCAGGTTTAATGAATAGTAATTAACTATCCCCTTACTGATTTTTATCCCTAATCTCTACCGTGCTGAATCCAAATCCATGTCCGACCCCTATCAATCAACACCATCAGACTGGACTTCGACCGAGTCTCGGAACAAAATTACAATTTGTCCCCTCGGCGCCAGGTTTAATGAATAGTAATTAACTATTCACTTACTGACATGTTATTAACCCCTATCGGAACTTATCTTATCCAAATCCATGTCCGTGTCCGACCCCTATCAATCAACACCATCAGACTGGACTTCGACCGAGTCTCGGTACAAAATTACAATTTGTCCCCTCGGCGCCAGGTTTAATGAATAGTAATTAACTATTCACTTACTGATCTGTTATTGACCCCTATCGGAACTAATCCAGGCCTCAAAAGTGATACCTCATCATTGAAAGCTATCAGACTGTGCTGACCGGGTCACGGGACAAAATTACAATTTATCCCCTCGACGCCAGATTTAATGAATAGTAATTAACTACCCCTTACTGATATCTCATCAATGATTTAATCACCCGGCCGTCGCCGGTTTGTACCACATATGTTCACTTCACTGTACTTTCAACTTGTCAGCAAATTATAAATTTACACAAGAATTCATACTTACTCGGAAATACTGATCAAAATTTAGACAGACTATACGACAATATGCAAAGTTTGATTTAACAGGTTTTGCTTACCTTATTTATGGTGCACCTTTTAGATCAGTTTCCCGAGTTGAGCAGAATTATTGTCCTCCCCCGAATTTCTTTCACCCGTCTTTTTTGGAACCGTCCTTCCGTCACTCTCCTTCTCACACCCAATCAACTCTCTTCGACCGGACCGTTATTAAACCATCCTCCCGCTACCAAATTCTGTTGATAAAAGGATATGTAGAAGGGAAAGCCGGTTAAGGATCGATTCAGACAAGGTGGTAGATTGTACGACAAGCGACAGATTTATTCAGAGTGAGAATATCTGGTACACGTATATACGGCTCTCCCATTCGCTCTCACAGAACAGCAGGAAAAAGAGAAAGAGTGAACCGTTACAATACAATTTATACAAAACAGAAAGTAGGTTGATCCTGGGAGATCGGATCTTTTGATTGGTTCAGCTGGGCCGTCCGTCTGTAGTCTTCCGCCATTGGCTCAGCTGGGCCGTCCGTCTGTAGTCTTCCGCCATTGGCTCAGCTGGGCCGTCCGTCTGTAGTCTTCCGCCATTGGCTCAGCTGGGCCGTCCGTCACTCTCGAATCCCGCCGTCACATCCGTTCAGCTAAAGGGGACTGTGTGTGTGCTGGATGGGGGTGTGTGTGCGTGAGTTATCCTGTAGGGGGCCCCACATCCTTTACTGTGAGTTGTAGCCATGCATTTAGCAGTAGGCTGATCACTTGCATAAGAGAATAGCAATTCTTTACACCTGTATAGACCACCCTCGGCTCCAGCTGTGCTCTGGACACCATATGTGAACTGATTGCCCCCCATCTATCTTCAGAGCTCGTGCTGCTAGGCGACCTAAACTGGAACATGCTTAACACCCCAGTCATCCTACAATCTAAACTTGATGCCCTCAATCTCACACAAATTATCAATGAACCTACCAGGTACCCCCCCAAAGCCTTAAACACGGGCACCCTCATAGATGTCATCCTAACCAACTTCCCCTCTAAATACACCTCTGCTGTCTTCAACCAAGATCTCAGCGATCACTGCCTCATTGCCTGCATCCGTAATGGGTCAGCGGTCAAACGACCTCCACTCATCACTGTAAAACGCTCCCTGAAACACTTCAGCGAGCAGGCCTTTCTAATCGACCTGGCCGGGTTATCCTGGAAGGATATTGATCTCATCCCGTCAGTAGAGGATGCCTGGATATATTTTTTTTTAAATGCCTTCCTAACCATCTTAAATAAACATGCCCCATTCAAGAAATTTAGAACCAGGAACAGATATAGCCCTTGGTTCTCCCCAGACCTGACTGCCCTTAACCAACACAAAAACATCCTATGGCGTTCTGCATTAGCATCGAACAGCCCCCGTGATATGCAGCTGTTCAGGGAAGCTAGAAACCGTTATACACAGGCAGTTAGAAAAGCCAAGGCTAGCTTTTTCAAGCAGAAATTTGCTTCCTGCAACACTAACTCAAAAAAGTTCTGGGACACTGTAAAGTCCATGGAGAATAAGAACACCTCCTCCCAGCTGCCCACTGCACTGAAGATAGGAAACACTGTCACCACTGATAAATCCACCATAATTGAGAATTTCAATAAGCATTTTTCTACAGCTGGCAATGCTTTCCACCTGGCTACTCCTACCCCGGTCAACAGCACTGCACCCCCAACAGCAACTCGCCCAAGCCTTCCCCATTTCTCCTTCTCCCAAATCCATTCAGCTGATGTTCTGAAAGAGCTGAAAAATCTGGACCCCTACAAATCAGCCGGGCTAGACAATCTGGACCCTTTCTTTCTAAAATTATCTGCCGAAATTGTTGCCACCCCTATTACTAGCCTGTTCAACCTCTCTTTCGTGTCGTCTGAGATTCCCAAAGATTGGAAAGCAGCTGCGGTCATCCCCCTCTTCAAAGGGGGGAACACTCTTGACCAAAACTGCTACAGACCTATATATATCCTACCATGCCTTTCTAAGGTCTTCGAAAGCCAAGTCAACAAACAGATTACCGACCATTTTGAATCTCACCATACCTTCTCTGCTATGCAATCTGGTTTCAGAGCTGGTATCTTAATCGCCATCGATAAGAAACATTACTGTGCAGCCGTATTCATTGATCTGGCCAAGGCTTTCGACTCTGTCAATCACCACATCCTCATTGGCAGACTCGACAGCCTTGGTTTCTCAAATGATTGCCTCGCCTGGTTCACCAACTACTTCTCTGATAGATTTCAGTGTGTCAAATCGGAGGGTCTGCTGTCCGGACCTCTGGCAGTCTCTATGGGGGTGCCACAGGGTTCAATTCGTGGACCGACTCTCTTCTCTGTATACATCAATGAGGTCGCTCTTGCTGCTGGTGAGTCTCTGATCCACCTCTACGCAGACGACACCATTCTGTATACTTCCGGCCCTTCTTTGGACACTGTGTTAACAACCCTCCAGGCAAGCTTCAATGCCATACAACTCTCCTTCCGTGGCCTCCAATTGCTCTTAAATATAAGTAAAACTAAATGCATACTCTTCAACCGATCGCTACCTGCACCTACCCGCCTGTCCAACATCACTACTCTGGACGGCTCTGACTTAGAATACGTGGACAACTACAAATACTTAGGTGTCTGGTTAGACTGTAAACTCTCCTTCCAGACCCATATCAAACATCTCCAATCCAAAGTTAAATCTAGAATTGGCGTCCTATTTCGCAACAAAGCATCCTTCACTCATGCTGCCAAACATACCCTTGTAAAACTGACCATCCTACCAATCCTCGACTTTGGCGATGTCATTTACAAAATAGCCTCCAATACCCTACTCAACAAATTGGATGCAGTCTATCACAGTGCAATCCGTTTTGTCACCAAAGCCCCATATACTACCCACCATTGCGACCTGTACGCTCTCGTTGGCTGGCCCTTGCTTCATACTCGTCGCCAAACCCACTGGCTCCATGTCATCTACAAGACCCTGCTAGGTAAAGTCCCCCCTTATCTCAGCTCGCTGGTCACCATAGCATCTCCCACCTGTAGCACACGCTCCAGCAGGTATATCTCTCTAGTCACCCCCAAAACCAGTTTTTTCTTTGGCCGCCTCTCCTTCCAGTTCTCTGCTGCCAATGACTGGAACGAACTACAAAAATCTCTGAAACTGGAAAATCTCTGAAAATCTCCCTCTCTAGCTTTAAGCACCAAATGTCAGAGCATCTTACAGATTACTGCACCTGTACATAGCCCACCTATAATTTAGCCCAAACAACTACCTCTTTCCCAACTGTATTTAATTTATTTATTTATTTTGCTCCTTTGCACCCCATTATTTTTATTTCTACTTTGCACATTCTTCCATTGCAAAACTACCATTCCAGTGTTTTACTTGCTATATTGTATTTACTTTGCCACCATGGCCTTTTTTGCCTTTACCTCCCTTCTCACCTCATTTGCTCACATTGTATATAGACTTGTTTATACTGTATTATTGACTGTATGTTTGTTTTACTCCATGTGTAACTCTGTGTCGTTGTATCTGTCGAACTGCTTTGCTTTATCTTGGCCAGGTCGCAAATGTAAATGAGAACTTGTTCTCAACTTGCCTACCTGGTTAAATAAAGGTGAAATAAATAAAATAAATAAAAACACAGAAAATGATAGCTATTGTGCAATATCGCTCTGTTGTAGGCTCTATGTTGTTCTGTTACATTTAGTTATTTTATAGGACTGTGCAATTCATCTATGTTGTGGATTTTCTGTTATGCATGGTAATATAACGTATATGTACCACCTTTCAAAAGTTTGGGGGTCACTTAGAAATGTCCTTGTTTTTGAAAGAAAAGCTACATTTGTGACCATTAAAATAACATTAAATTGATCAGAAATACAGTGTAGACATTGTTAATGTTGTAAATGACTATTGTAGCT